>NW_012267298.1:381606-385430 GCF_000151885.1 Dipodomys ordii | reverse complement strand
TTTTTTCTTTTTGCTTATGTGGTGCTGAGGAATCAAACCCAGGGCCTCATGCATGCAAGGCAAGCGCTCTACCACTGAGCCACCTTCCCAGCCCTCTCTTCCAAGAATCTGACTAAATGAAAATAATTTCTATTTATTCCTATCAAGCTCATAAAAATGTAATTGTATAATCAATCAAAATAATAAAACCAACACCTAGATACTTTATTGACAATAGAGTACTTTTTAGAATAATGTATATTATTTTTCTTCTCATGACTTTGAGAAATTAAATAACACTTCTGAACTAAACACCTAACAGGTAATAAGCTGACACTAACAAGTGGAAACAGATATTACTGCAGGGTAAGTGTCCCTACTCTGAAAACCTGAAACTCAGAATGCTCCCAAATCTGAATCTTTTTAATAAGTTACATGAAAGTACAGTGAAAAATTCTGCACCTGACTTCAAGTCAAATATAGTCAATTGTAGTCAAAATGTAGGTACAATAAGAACACTGTATAATAAATACACAAAATATACATGAAACATGAATAAAATTTTGTATCTGACTTTGTTTCCATCAGTGAGGTATCTTAGCATGTATCTAAATATTTCAAAATCCCAAATCTGCAACACTTCTGGTTCTAAGCATTTCAGATGAGGGATACTTTACTCGACTTACATAGTATAACACACTATAAGAAATTTCATCACACTAGTAAGTTTCCAGATTTTGGTGTCTACCTTGTCGAATCTAGATCTTCTGGGATTTTCCAGCACAATTTATTCCAATGTACTCAAGAAGGTAGTAATCAATGATAAGATACCATATTACATTGGGATGATTTTTCTGTGTGTGGCAGTCCTGGGGCTCAGGGCCTAACATTGTCCCTGAGCTTGTGTACTGAAGGCTAGCCCTACCTTTGAGCCACAGTTTCACTCTGGCTTTTTGTACTTAACTAGAGATAAGAGTCTCAGAGTGATCTTCAGATCTCAGCCTTCAGAGTAGCTAAGATTACAGCAGGAGCCACTAGTGGCCAGCTGATTACACAAACCTTTATATTGTTTTTCAATTTCATTCCACATCATTCTTACTCATGGAGATTAAGAGGCAATTAATATTTTCTGAATCTCTGCTAGGAAAAGCCTATTTCTTTTGCTAGCATCATGAATCTTATTTACATTATATCATTTAATCCTGGCAAGTGTTGTATTTTGTATCATTATCTTCTTTTTACAGATATGGAAAGTGGGTGGTTTATAAAACAATGTCATAAGTCAGTGTTACACAGTTAGGCAATGGAGAAGCAGTGATGAGGCTAGGTCTTCTGACTCCAACTATAGCATTCTTTCCACTAGTCAGTCACACATTTTTCACATGCTCCACATAATCACACATGGACCAAAGCACTCCTTTCTTCCATGGAGAAATCTCTCCATTGCTGCTTCTAATAACTGAACATGATGAACAAGTCTGCAGGCTAACCTCCCAGACTAGTCAAGTGACCTGGGCAAGTCCCTTAGCCATCCAGTGCAGCAGAGAAAATAATAACCTTTCCTAATTTTGTAAGAATACTGTATTCATCAAGGAGATTGAAGATCTGAAAGGGTTTGTCCTCCCTTAGTTGGGGTAAAGAGGGTCTCAGGCTCTTATTCATGGAGTCAGGTTTCTAGAGTATGAACTGATATTTACAAGCCCAATTTATACAAACATTGGACATATTTTGTATAAGCAGAGATGGCAGAAAAGAAACAAATTCATTATCCCTTATACAGATTTGGCTAAATCCTCCAAAATACTTTAAATAAATATCAAACTGGTAATTCATACTACCAATAGGCTTTGCTACAGCTTGAAATAACTGAATCATAATAAATTAGTTATGGTTCAATTTGTCTTTAATTGCTAAGACTAGAAACCTAGTCACTCAAAAATGTTATTTCTGTGGGAAACTGTGTTCCATGATTCAATACAGAAATCCAAATACTAGGATGTATCTTTTCCCAGCTCCAAAGGCTAACAGGGACTCCCTTCTCATCCTCTTGACAGAATTCTAGTTTCTTTCACTGTTCAGTTCTGTGGCCATTCACACACATTCTTCGGGGAAATGGACTGCGAGTACGTAATAACTACATAGCCACCTATACATTCCTTCTTGGGGAAGGGGTATGGCTCAAGTGGTAAAGTACAAGTGCAAGGCCCTGAATTCAATCCCCCATATCACGCAAAACAACAGCAACAAAAACAAAATCATACATACAATCTTGTTTTATCTACAACTGCTCAATTAAGTATGTAGAACAAATACTATTATTATCCTATTTTAGAAATGAGGAAACTGAAGTACAGAAGTTACATGACTTGTCCAAGGTCACAGCAGAAGTAGGATTCAAAGCCAGATTTATTTCTCAGTCCAATACCCTTATCAATCATATACCAACTTCATAGAAAAGGAAGGAGAGAAAAGGTGATTGTGGTTTATTTAGACATTTTATTTTTATACTTAGTTTTCATTAGATCTGGCCTTGTGAATTTTCATTAATTTCACTCTTTATTGTTGCCATCAGATCAGAAAGTATAAATTATTTTACTCATTATTTCCTCATTACACATAAATGTTCAACTTTAAGTGCTGCATAATAAAATGAGTCAGTAACAAGGCAAGCCTAATCTACATTAGTCACTTGTTAAACTACTACACGAGTTTCAGGCAAAACTCTTGGAGGAAAGGGGATATACAGGAATAGGACTTTACCAAAAAGATAACTAGATTAAAGACAAAGGGTAAATGCAATGTTTATCAATTTTTTCCTTGCAGGTTAAACTCTGGGATAGGAAGATAAATGTAAATTACTGATCACCATTATTCCAAGCTCAGATGGGTAGAGATAACGAGTTCACTAATTTAAGTGAGCATGTAGTAGGCATTTGTGCAACAAGAGAAGGAAGTTAGGGCTGAGGATGACAGTCAGTGGTAGTGTGCTAACCTATCATCCAAGGGGAGGGAGGAGGTAGAGGAGGAAGAAGAAAGTGATAAGTTAAAAGTTAACAGGATAATACAGGAAGACTTTGCCTTTATATAGCACTGTACCTCTCAAGTACTTTCCCATGTTATCTCATTTTTAAAATCAAGATATCACTCTGAGATAGGTAGGAAGTATGGGCAGATATTACTAATCTGATTTTTCAAAACACAGCTGAGAAACTTGCTGAAGGTCACACAACTATTCATTTGATAGATACAGAAGAAAATTCAATAATTAAATTGGGTATTAATACCATACAATTTACTATTGTTAGGATTATATACCATACCATGTTATAAGTACTTTAATTTCACATTCTGATTAATTCCATTACTGTTACAGAAAATGTGGAAGAATCTATTTTAATTTTATCTATATTATTTATAGTGCTTTAAGCAGTATCTCAAGAATTTCTTCCAAGAAAAACTTAGCACATGATATTGCTGATGACACTTTTTGAAGACATGGTTTAGTGATACCTTCCTTACACATCAAATTTAAATTCTGATTTTGCACGGTGAGAATCCTGGGCATATGCACAAAGAGTTCCCATTTGGTATTTTATGGGACACCTTTGGCTTCTGTTTCATATCAGGGGCTAAAATAAACCTCAGGGTGACAGAGAGCAACCTATTTGGTTTGAGAGGGCTTCTTTGTATCAACAGCATTTCAAGAACCACAAATAGCTGACGGGACTGGAAGGTAGGTATGGGAGGCCTTGCAGATAGGTGGTGCCTATGGAGGGGAGGTAGAAAGTAAGCAAGTCCAAATGTCTGGAAATCATATGTATGGTGTAATTAAACTATTAATGGCT
>NW_012267298.1:316895-378704 GCF_000151885.1 Dipodomys ordii | reverse complement strand
AGTGGTAGAGCACTAGCCTTGAGCTGAAGAGCTGAGGGACAGCGCCCAGGCCCAGAGTTCAGGCCCCATGACCGGACCCCCCCCCCAAAAAAAAAGAAATAAAAACAACTCTGTGCCTGCAATCTGATATAAATGCTTTAAAACCATACGATCTACAAGAGAAATGTATAGAAAAATTGAAGGAAATACTTTTCGCAAAAGTTACCTATGACATTGCCCAGGTTGAGATTCATTTGACTTTCATCTGACACATCCCTTTCTCAAGGAGGAAATCTCCCAGTCCATGCAAAACATATGTCCCTTGAGTTAGCAACTCTCCTTGAATGCCTTCTTTCCCCTTGTATTACACACAACATTAATTAAATATTTGTATTGCTCTTTGTTAAATGTTTGGCTCCCATTCTAGACCTTTTAACATTTGAGGGTGAAGGTCATGTGGGTCTTGATGACTGGCTTCCTATTTCCTGCACCTAGAAGTGCTTACTACATAGATGTCTTATAAATATTTATTCAATAGACTTCTGGGAACAAAAAAGCAGCCAATGGTGTCCCCTCAATTTACCCAAATAATAGGAGCTTAGAAAATAAGGAAAGGAACATGAAGCTACCGGAAGTTTAATGCTAAGAACATCACTCTGGTCTCAACATAAAAATTTTCCCAGCAGTTAACAATGATGAAAGAAATAACTCTGAGACATATGCTAATTATTGCAAATAAGGGAAACTATGGGACCTATGTTTCTTTGGGCCTGACTTACTTCACTTAATAAAATTTTTTCCAAGTTTTTCCCTCCCCCACGGTACCACTGAACAGCTTTCAGAACATTTCCAGTTCACATAGAACTTCCTGAGATCTATGTGAAACGTATAGAGTACATAACCCATTCATCCTGAATGTTTTTTTGTAAATGAATGTCTTAGAGACTATCTGGGATATTTTTAGTGCTTATTGCAACTTTGCTCTTTGAACAAACTTGCAGACCAAACTCTTAATTAACTCTTTTCTTTTTAAGTTTCAGAGCACTGAAATGAATACTGATTCCTAATCAAATCTGCAGGCATTATGGAATATAGTAGCCTATTTTCTTAAAGAACAAAGGAAAGTAATCTGAGATCTGCTCACTGCCAAAGGGACTTCCCAGGGAATTGCTGGTAAATTAATCCAGACCTCTAAATTTCTAAAGTAAACTTCCAAAACTCTTTCAGAGATGTACTACCAGAATTCCATGAAGATCAGAGTAGAAGAAAAGTTTATTCAAATAATAAATTGAATATTCTTAGGCGAAAAGCAGTTTTGGGGAGGAGTAGTACTAGGGTTTGAACTCAAGGCCGCATGCTTGCTAGGCAGGTACTAACCATAAAAATGTAATTTTTTTTATTAACTTTCAATGACTAGGAGAAAATTCATAATCAGAAAAGACACAGAGTAAGGCAGAATTTAGGCAAATGCTACCATAACAGAAATGTGGGAGCTGCTAAAATCTGTAACAGAGAAGTTTAAGTGTGATTCATGCAGATGCCATTATCTGCCTTCTTTCTTAATACCAAAACTTCTGTATTTTAGACCATGAACACCTTACATTGCAACCTAAAGAGCTTACACTTATATCTGTAAGATTCTCAAATTCCAGAGTAGAACAAAAATAAAATTTCCCAAAGTAAAGTGTGAAAAACAAAGTACATTTTAACAAATCACTTGTTTTACCTTCCCAAAGAGTAATGTTTGGAAATCTGGCTTTGCAATAATGTATTACCTCACAACTTCATCAAATTTTATGAATGCCCAAGTGTTTTGATACATTATCTAATCTAATTCACATAATCGTCTTATGAAATAGGCAAGTCAAAAATTTTACAGATGAAGAATATGAGGCTCTAAGAGATTAAGTTCCTTGACTAAAAATCATAACGTAGAATTAGGGCTTCAATAGCTTCTGACTCCTAGATCAATGCTATTCTAAAGCACTCAGACATCTTGGCACCTCTGAGCTGTTTTCACTCCATGTATCTCACCAAAGCAAACAGGAAAATAATAACTTCATGAAGGTCATGTAGAACACTTCACTCAGAAACCTTTACAAAAATTATAATTTACTACTTTACATATCAAGTTACAAAGGTGGTATAATTTGGCATCAGAAAAAAGAAAAAAAAAGTTTCTCCTCTTATGAAAGACCAAAAGTCTTGTTGACAAGCATCAGAAACTAAATCCATTTACTCCATAATGCAGTATGAGGTATGGGCTGAAAATAGGATAAAACTCAAATTATAATCTTTCCTACTGAGTTGAATAAGAATACTTGGTAACTCTTCAAGCAATTCATTAACTACTGAATGTGGCCGAAGTGAGGATTTCTTTCTTTCTTTTCTTTTCTTTGGTCGGTCGTGGGGCTTGTACTCTGGGCCTGGGCACTGTCCCTGCACTCTTCAGCTCAAGGCTAACACTCTACCACCTGAGCCACAGTACCACTTCCAGTTTTCTAGTGGTTTAGATAAGAGTCTCACGGACTTTCCTGCCTGGGCTGGCTTTGAACTGCGATCCTCAGATCTCAACCTCCTGAGTAGCAGGATTACAGGCGTGAGCCACTGGCGCCCAGCTGCATTTCTTTTTTTTTTTAATGCATTTTTTATGTCATTGTAAAGGTGATGTACAGAGAGGTTACCATAACATAAGTCAGATAAAGAGTACATTTCTTTTTAGACAATGTCACTCCTTTCCTCATTCTTTCCTAGTTTTTCCCTCTGGTCCCCACTCACTAGTTGTTTAATTCATTTTCAACATAGTATCTAGTGAGTAACACACTGCATCTTTGCCGTTTTGCTTTTCTTTTTTCTTCTTTGTTTTGTCAGTCATGGGGCCTAGTTGCTGTCCCTGAGCTCTCCAGCTGAAGAAGTACACTCTACCACTTGAGCCACAACACTACTTCTGGTTTTCCGGTGGTTACTTGGAGATAAGAGTCTCACAGACTTTCCTGCCTGGGCTGGCTTTGAACCACGATCCTCAGATCTCAGCCTCCTGAGTAGCTAGGATTAGAGGCATGAGCTACTGGCACTCGGCTCACTGTTGCATTTTTTTCACCTTGTCCTTCCATTTCTATGCCCTCCGCCCTTTACCTTCCCAAAGACAGATAAACAACACAAAAAAGTAAAAAATAGCAACAAAGAAGAAAAAAACCTCGTCTCCATTTCCTGGAGTTCATTTCGATGAATATTATTTTAGATGATCATATGTACCTAGGTATTGTGCCTTTGTGTTCCTCTCCTAGAAATATCCTTCTTTGGTCTTACCGTGTGCGAATGCCTAGAGCCTTGTATAATTTATCATGCTTTCTTTGTATACTTTTCTTTTTTTAATGAGTGGATAGGTTGCTTTTAAGAGTAGAGTTTAATTCTTATTGTAAAACTACGTATCTGTGAATCTTAAATTTTAGTAAGAAAAAAAAACTAAAAAAGTCTTATTTTTCTTATCAATAATATGTATTTTGCTAATATATTTATACTGTATAAAGTTAAAGGTTGTTATCAGATACCCTTTATAGCATATAAGGGTCAAAGAAAGATTGAGCCATATGATGGCCTGATTCTGATCTTCGGTAGCGAATACTTTATTCTATAAGTCAGCCATGTTCTTTCAAATCAGGGGTATTCAACTTCAGAGACATATTAGAATAAATTTTTTAAAATACTGATATTCTAATCCTGCTCCTGATCCTTCTCCAGATCTGTGTAAGTAAGAATACTCAGAGTAAGTACTGGCTAGAATTAAAAAATTAAAAAATGCTGGTCTAGATGAATACACCTATAATCTGAGAATTTGGGAGGCAGAAGCAGAATCATGAATTCAAATCTGAGATATGTAATGAGAAGTTGTCCCCAAAACAAAAATCTGTACTATGTGTTTTGCTATCATTTCTAAATAGGTTATCTTTCCTAAAGAAGAAACACTTATAGGACTGGGGCAAAAAAAAATTAGAATTTAAAATAGGAATGAGTGTTTTTACTTGGATATAAACTGATAATGTTAGTCACCGATACTACATTTAATAAATACTATCCATTAAAAAAAAAACACCTGGAAAGCCTCAGAAGTATATAATGTTCTGCTTATTAGCTTAAGTATTAGACAATAGTCAAAATTTTATTTTTCCCTGAACAGTAGCTGATCTTACTAAATAACCAAGTTTTGGAGTTTTCCCATAGCTATCAGTTAAGAAAACATAAATAAAGAAACCAGAAGTACAAGACACCCTATTACACAGGTATATGAAATCAGTTCAACAGGGAGTTTCCACTGTTCACAGGACAAAGGACTTCTCAGAAACATTACTGTAATCCTATTGCTCATTTCTTACTCAACTCAGTATTCTAAAAGGATATTGCTGTTCCCACCTTAACTGCCTCCTCTGTTGTTCCTGTGATAGCTGGAGCCAGCAGAGATAAATCTGGCTTCTGGAAAAACTGAAATGCCAACCTTCTTTTTTCCTAAGCTTGCTCCAAATTCTTCCATATTATCTGATACTAAGAATTTTGCAATAGATGCATATTAGTTAAAGGTAGAGCATGAGTAACTAAATCTTAAGCAAATACAATAGTAAAAACAAGTTGCATAAAATCTGCTCATAATAGAACGGGGTTAGACTAAAAATTTTGAGACAAAAATGTAAGACAACCTAAAATGGATGTAATGCTTCAATTAGCCTAGGTAGCCTTGCTGTGAACATATTTAAGATTCCTGTTCTATGAGACTTCCTGATTAAGAAGAAATTATGAGCTGCTACAGTAAGAATAAGACTTACATGATTTATTGCAGACTGAACAGCCTTAATGTAATGGTTTAGCTCCCGATCCATCATAGCGAATTCAACCATGGCCTTGTCCATACTGTATTCACTGCTCACTTCAGCTGAAAGAAAGAAAAAAAATGATAATTATGACTTCCACTTAAAATGCTGTATCCGTAAAATTTTGAAACAATATGTATCAGCCAATAATATCAATCAATATTTTATAAAACACTATATTCTCAAAAAAGAAAGGAAATTCTCCAATAGATGCCTGCTTTATTCACAATTCTATAAATACACTCAGTATTCACTGAAAGGCAGAGATGAGGTAGAAAGGAGTTCCAGATTACATCATATCACTGAATAATCTTATAGTCTGGTACCTCTCAACCTCAGCTTGGTTTCTTTATCCCTAAAGGCAGCCTAGTTCTGTATCTGCCACAAAAACCTCACACAACTGTTAAAGATCAGGTAAGGATAGTTTCTACTTCTGATAACAAAGGGATGGATTACTTCCATCAGCCCCCATTGTTAACAAAATATTAGACAAATGAAGGAAAAACTTTTCCTTAAAAGCAAGAATCGGGCTGGGAAGGTGGCTCAGTAGTAGAGTGCTTGCTTTGCATGCATGAGACCCTGGGTTTGATTCCTCAGCACCACATAAGCAAAACGAAAAAAGCCGGAAGTGGCGCTGTGGCTCAAGTGGTAGAGTGCTAGCCTTGAGCTGAAGAGCTGAGGGATAGTGCCCAGGCCCAGAGTTCAGGCCCCACGACCAGACCTTCCCCCCCCACCCCAAAAAGCAAGAATCACATGCTGCCAAAGATCTTCTACAAATTAAATGAAATCCCCATGAAAGTCACAATGAGCTTCTTCACCAAGATTTTTTTTTAAAATCTGCAAATTCATATGGAACAGGAGACCTCAAATACCCCAAAGCAATTCTAAGTAAAAATAAAAACAAAACAAAACAAAAAACAAAAAAAATCAATGCTGGTGATATCACTGCTCTTAGACCTCAAGTTCTATTACAGCGCTATTATAATAAAAACTGGCCAGAAGAGCAATGAAATAGACTAGAAAACCCAGAAATAAAGCCATATACTTACAGTTATCTGATATTTGACAAAGGAGCCAAAAACATACAGTGGAAAAAAATTGGTGTTGGGAAAAAAAGATATCCATATGTAGTAAAATAAAATTGGATACCTGTTTGTCACCAGGCACCAATATCAACTCAAAAACCGAAATGGCAGACCTAAAACTTTGAAATTACTGCAAGAGGGAGTAGAAGAAACATTAGAACTTATAGGTAAGGTAGGAACTTTTCTTTATAAGAGTTCCAGGAGCACAGCAAACAGGAAAGAGACTGACAAATGGGATTACATCAAAATAAAAGGTTCTGTACAGCAAGGGACATAGTTACTAAGCTAAAAAGACAGCTAACACACTGGGAGAAAATCTTTACCAGTAATACACTTGACAAAGGCCTAATATCCAAAATATACAAGGATCTCAAAATAATTAACCCTTTAAAAACTAATAAACCAACCAATACATGGGCAAAGGAGCTAAAGAGAGACTTCTTAGAAGAAGTAAGAATATCAAATAGACATGTGAGGAAATGTTCAAATCCTTGGCAATGAAAGAAAATATAGATTAAAAAACTTTGTGATTCCATCTCACCCCAGTTAGATTGGTCAACATCAAGAATTTTAACAACAAATGTTGTCTGGGGTGTGGGGGAAGAGGAACCCTATTGCACTGTTGGTGAAAATATAAACTAGTACAACCACTTTGGACAGCAGTCTAGAGGTTCCTCAAAAAACTAAACATAGAACTTCCCTATGATCAGCCATAACACTCTTGGTCATCTACCCAGAACATTACAAGCCAGGCTACTGTAAAGACACTTCCACATCTATGTTCATTGCTACACTTTTTACAATAACCAAGCTATAGAAATAGCCCAGATGTCCTACAATAACTTAAGTGAGTACAAAAAAAAGTGGTACCGATATACAATAGAATTTTACACAGCCCATTAGAAAGAATAATATTAAGTCATATTCAGAAAACAGATGGGCCTAAAACAAATCATGTTAAATGTGGTAAGCCAAGCTCAATGAGACAAATAGTACAAGTTTTCTCTCATATGTAGAAGCTAGGTCTAAAGTATAACTAGATGTGATAACCTATACAAAACTCTAGGCATTCACATACAGCCAGAATAAAGGAGGATACACTTAGGGGAGGAAACCAAAGGTACAACTTCTCTAAACATTAAAAATACTATTTATCAAAATGAATTCCAGGAAATACAAACATTAATTTCTTTTTGTTGTTGTTGATAGTGGTGGTGGTGTTTGTTTTTGCTTTTGGCTTTTTTTTTTTCATTTTAAAGGGGACAAAAGGGAGGGGAAAGGGAAGAGTTCAGAAAGGGAGGGAAGAATGGTGAACAAATGTAATCATGCTGTACAGTATGTGGGGAAAATGATCTATGTAACTTGTGGGCAGGGACAGGAGGAGGAACGTGGGGGAAGACATGACATTGTCCAAAGGAAATGCACTCATTATCTGACTTAGAAAATGGTAACTGCTCTGTATAATACCTTAACAACAATGTATTTATATTTTTCAAAAACAATTTTTAAAAACTTATGAAAGGAAAAAAAAAAGAGTTTACAAAATAAAACAGGATAATGGTTCTCATTACCAAGGTATTTTAGATGACAGTAAGACTTGAACCAGGAAGGAATTTGTAACACAAAGCCCAAAACCACATTCCTACAAAAGAGAAAAGAACAATGGCTGGGTCAGGTTTGATCTCATAAAACTAAGAGAAGAATATTTGGAGACCTCACTTAAGGCTCCAAGGCTCAGCAAGGCTGGAATGAGCTGAAGAACAATCTAAGGAATTATACAGCTTTAAGAAAAAAAGAGAAGGGGAAATGCTCAAGGGGAACCAGATAACTCTGGTTCAAGTCTCTGGGTCTGCTGAAGAAAGAAGTCAGACACCAGAACTAGGAGAAACTTCCACAAGCATTTCTCACAGACCCAAGGAGCTGCCTTAAGATTATTTTTGTGATTATTTTTGTTTTTCTCTATTGTTAATCTCTATTTTCCTTTTTGCAGTAACAAAACTAGTATGTGTATGTGTGGGTATATGTGCGTGTTTCAGAAAGAAGAGGAATGAAAAGCATAGAAATCTGTGTCTTGTTTTACAAAAGCACTGGAAGAACTCAGGAGAAGAGAGAGGGTGTTGCATGAAAAAGACCAACAGCCACTGCCCACCTTAAATCCCTGGACACTTCCAGTGGTGTGAAGCACAGGTCAGAATAAATACAAAAAAATTAGGCAGAGTTGGATGTTTACTAAAAAGTATCTGGGTAGGAATGCAAGGACTGACCAGCCACGTGCTCCTTGACACCTCAGTACATAGCATCTAGTCATAAATTCCCCTATGCTTTCACAGAAAAACATTCCTAAAAATCTCCACCAAATTCAAGCTACACTTCCCTCAAGGACTGAACTTAAGCAGCACCTGCTATGAAATTAAGCAAACTTGGAACAACTACTCCCTTAAGTTATCTTAGCAATTACATTTGGTTTTTTCAGCACCCTTAACATCTTGTGTTTCTGATTTGCATTTGTCTCTTTTGGCCAGATTTCAATCCAGAGACAGGAATGATGCCTTAGTTCTTGGGATTCAGCGAAGAATTATAGACTAATTCTTTCTTCAATATTCTTTAAAGGTCATTATAGAATCATTCTTTCTTCAATATTCTTTTTTTTTTTTTTTGGTCGGTCCTGGGGCTTGAACTCTGGGCTTGGGCGCTGTCCCATGGCTCTACAGCTCAAGGCGAGCGCTCTACTTCTGGAGCCAGAGCACCACTTCCGGTTTTCTAGTCGTTTTATTGGAGATAAAAAGTCTCATGGACTTTGCTGCCTGGGCTGGCTTTGAACCACGTTCCTCAGATCTCAGCCTCCTGAGTAGCTAGGATTACAGGCGTGAGCCACCGGCACCCAGCTATCTTCAATATTCTTTAAAGGTCATTTTTTTAAAGTTTAAAGTTAACTTTACCCAAACAATAAATTACCTTAACTTAGATATTCTGTTGAACTAAAATGTAAAGAAGACATATGATATATGCTCATTTCACTGTGATTTTGTTTTTAATCCATCAGAAAAAAAAAGTGCTGAGTAGCACTTGGGGAAGGGGAGAGCAGAATCACACAAAGCTATTACAATTCTCAGAATAATGGTGACAGAGATCAAAGCATTACCTTGTCACACTTTAGCACTCCAGCATTGGTGAAATTTGGTACAGATGATGAAGCATGGAAAGTAACAATATTGTGCTTCTCTCTCTCCACATATACATATATATATATATGTACACATGTACATATATATGTGGAGAGTAGCTCTCTCTATAATGTGTATCTATATATAATATATAGATATATTTCATCTATACATTTCTCACACATAGAGTTGTAAATAACAATAAATGAACACTTTAGTATGTGACCATGTCATAGTTATATTAAAGATCATGCCAACATTAAGAGAGGAATAGTTTTTCCCTATACATATGAGAAAACTGAAGAACTTGCTGAAGACCACAAAGGCAGAGTCAGATATCCAACTCAGACCTTCTAAGTGTAGTCTGGATGCTGCTCTCTTATGCAAAAAGGTTATGTTTAAACACAGGAGAAAGATAAGCACTTCCAATTCCTTCATGTATATATAAGGAACCAGTCCTCAGGTAGGAGAAAGTCAGTCTATAAGTTTCAGCTCAGCAACCTGGTGCTCCCTTAGTATAAAAGCAACACTTAAAAAAAAATAAAATAAAAGCAACACTTCTCAGTAGGAGCCTGTACAATATACTCCAAGGTTATCAGCCTGGTCTTGAAAATTCTTTCCAAATACCTTAAGTACAGGAAACTGATCACAAAAGCAAAATGTTGGATTGAAATCTGATGAAATGAGACAAACACAAATAAGAAAGAAGAGATAATTTATGATGCCGAATACCAAATGCTGGAGTTTTGTTTTGTTTTGTCTTTTTAAAAATAAGCTTTAGCTTGGTGTTGGCATATTCCTGGACTCCTAGCATTCAGGAGGCTAAGACAGGAAAATTTCAAGTCCAAGGCCAGCCTGGGTATATAGTAAGACTGATTCAAACAACAACAACAAAAAAAAACAAGTTGTTTTAACACAGTAAAAAGATCAGAGCATAATTTTAAGTGCTATAAAAGTAATCAAGTCACTCACTAAATGCATAGAGAAAAGCAGCCAAGTTAGATGCTCGAAGATCAAGGTTATACTAGGCCAGGAGCACTAGCATCCACATAGATGGAAGAAACAACGGGCTGACTGCCAGGCATCAAACCAAGGACAGACAGAAAAATGGTCAGGATTGGAAGGAATCACATTGCAGGTATAGGTCTGAGTGGAACTCACAATCAAACCATTTTTATTACCTGTATATCTCTGACTGCATACCTTCCTCTCTTAGCCTAGCAGGGCCTGAGGAGATTAGAAATATTGAAATGTCTTCAAAACTTCACTCTGTGAACACATTTATTGATTTATAAGTCAATACACACATGGAGATATCTCATAGGGAAAGCTTGAGACCTCTGGGAGACTGCCACCTAGCACACTGAGTAAGAAGCTGTTCTAAGAATCTAATGCAATACCTTTCTGAAAGCTGTCTCCAAGTCCGGCCCCAGCAAATCAAGTCCGGAGAGCACAAATAATCCTTGATTTACATTATAAAAATTTAACTGTTTCTGAAAGTATACGGATGCCTGGGCAGTTCTATAACAACACTGATCCCAAACCACTGAAGACAAATAGCAGTAACCTGACAAACTTTAAAAATGTTATTAAAGAATCATTAGAATTAAATCAACTCTTTAAACATGGCTTAGGTTTTGTTTTTTCTTTATTCAGTGGCAAATCTTAGAAAAACAAAGACTGAAAAAAACAGACTCTCTAAAGGAAGACTTCATTTAGATGAAGTGCTCTGATATTTAAACAATTTAAGAAGTCTCTGAATAGATGAAGCTGGACTGCTTATGATTTTCCTAAAGCGAGACAAACCTATAATTATGCAATCTAAGTAGCCATCTAATATTCATTAGAAACATCATTTCTGCTACTCAATGTCAAAATGTGCTAACAGAAATATAACTATTACCATTTTCTGTTTTGAAGTGGTGAACAAGCATTAAAGATACATGATCAGTAGAACATTAAGCAGAAATGGGTTATACTAAAATTTAACTTAAAGCAAAATTCATCAAACCTCAATGAGAAACAAAGGCTGAGGCAGAGCAAGTATGAAAGTTATGAAAAACAAAAGAGCAGCAATCAATGCTAGTTATCTTTAATATGAAAAGCCAGGACCAAAGCAAGAAGAAATAAGTTTGAGAAAGAAAAGCAGAGACAAACAAGCTCTTTTCTCTAAGCTGGACAGTCAAGCAGGGCAAACTACAAGGCATCTTTGACTAAAAGATGCAGATAATGGGCTGGGAAGTTGGCTCAGTGGTAGAGCGCTTGCCTTGCATGCCTGAGGCCCTGGGTTCAATTCCTTAGCACCACATAAGCAAAAAGAAAAAAGCTGGAAGTGGTGCTGTGGCTCAAGTGGTAGAGCGCTAGCCTTGAGCTGAAGAGCTGAGGGACAGCGTCCAGGCCCAGAGTTCAGGCCCCACGACCGGACCCAAAACAAAACAAAACAAAACAAAAGATGCAGATAATGAGCAGGGAATAAGTTTGAAGCAATATATTCATCCTTCTATAGCACAGATGGACAGTTTTTCTTAGTTCTAATACTTTCCAGGGTCTAGGCATACTTTTTTTTCCCTCGATGCAATTTTCTAAGCTACAACTTACAAAAACAACAGCAGATAGAGGTGAATTTTTAATCTGGAATCTCTGAGTCCAGATGGGCATGATCAATAACACAATCAAACTTCCATTCCAAACCAGCAACTAGATCAGCAAGAATGGAAGGTAAGTAGTTGGTCAACCCTTCCCTAACCACAGTGTGATGTATCTATAGCCTAAGGCATACACTGGAGAAAAGCCCAGGACAGAGATTTAGATGCATAAATGAAACAAATCCTGCACCTCCTGGTACCCAAAAGCCACGTGACTTCCCTATCATACCCCAGGCTTTCAGTTCCTTCAATAAAACAAACACAGAAATCAGGATGTTTCTTTCCTCTTTCCCTAGTACACTCATACATGTATACCTCACACTACTTCTATATGCCCAGGTATCTTTCTACTTTGTCCTGATATTTCTTAAAATCTCAACCCTAAGATCCTTTTCCAGAGTCCTCTCTAATCTCCAGAATAGGACCAATTACTTCACCCCTTATACATCCATAAAACTTCTATAACTTTACTACTGTGTGTGCATGTATATTATGAGGCACACCCTCAAGACAAATGTCACCTACTTATTCCTTTTACCTTTACATCTCTGGCTCAATTGCATAGTTTTGCCCATGGCCAAACTGCTGCTGAAATTTTGTCCTAAACAAAATTGTGGAATCTAGTGGTTTTTAATCTACAAAGGCATGTGCAGGTTTGAACAAGAACATTACCAATTACATATAGTTGATTAACCTCAACTCCACCTATTTTATTAGTGAAATACCAGGCTAAGACAAAGCACACATTTAGTGTTGTTAAAAGTAGCTGAATGCAATACAACATGATTCATACGCTGAGAAGAACCTGATAAACACTAAATGTCCTAAAATACATATAACCATTTTATCATGGAGGAAGAAAGGAGAGGAGGCAGGGTCTTGCCTGATACTATTTGAAATTTCTCAGACTAAATGGAACACATAGCAGGAATATTTTATTTAGGAATTTTTAGAAATATTTTAGGAATTAGTATCTCCTAATCTTGCCTAATCAGAATATAATTCTATTTCTATTTGGGTTGGGGGATGAACTCAAACAAATGACAGTACAAATCAAATCCAGAATCTTCCCCCAACAAAACCAAACAAAAACAGACAGTTCTTTCTGAATACAGCTCTAATTATCTCTAGCAACATATATCTAAGCACACACCTACCTGTATGAGTGTATGCGTGTGTTTCTTGGCAGCCTGATATTAAGCAATCATTAAATATTCAGCAGGAGTTGAATTTAATGACTTACTTGCCGCTTGAGCAATATTTAATAGAAACTTGGTTAATTCTTACCACACTGTACTTCAAAGTCATAATTAATCCTCCACATAGATATTAGTGTGGTAAAATTAAACTGAATCTCCCTTTTCTAACTGCCTCCCACTAGAAGAAGTAAGAGAGTCTATTGCAAGCTAGTAGGTAGTTGGATTCTTCAAAAACCAGCAACTAGGGAAGACATTCTCAAGATGTCTTCATGTTTATAGTCCTTTCCCACCCACACAGTTCTCTTATCATAATAATACACAGGAGGGAAGGTGTATGATACATAACTGAAAAAGAAGTTAAGCATTTCAGGATTAAAAAAACAAACTCTGGAATCAGAGTTCATACTATTTTGATTACTTTATTTTCTGGCTATGTAGTTTTTGGCAAGTTGCCTTACTAGATAGTCTGTTTCCTCATCTGTACAAGGGGTACAGTATCAGTACCTCATTCACAAAGTTGCTATCAAGACTAAGTGAGGTCATGTTGGTAAAATGATCAACACAGGGCGTGGCCAACAGTAAGCACAAACAAGACATTATCTGTCATTAGAATTATTACAGAATGGATAACCAATCTGCAAATGTAATTAGCCCAAATCCTGAAACCATTTTGCCCTTGGAACTAAAAAGTATCCCAGTGCTATTTGTAACTCCCAAAGCACTAACTCACAGACTACAATGGTGAATGAGAGTTTTATAAATAGCAAGTTTACTTTGTAAAGGTATTCTGAACACTGACTACACATGAGGCAGTGGGGGAAATGCTCTGAAGCAAACAGGAAAGGCAGCTAACAGCCACAGAAGGCAGGAAAGGTTTAAGTAGGTGTGGGTAAATCTAACTGTCTTGAAGGATGAGCAAGTGTCCCAAAGCTGTTCACCAGAGTAATGAAGAGCCTAAGCACATGTTTTCACTGCTCCCACTAAGACTGACTAACAGCTAAAATGGCTGAATAAGAATGAAAAGAGACAGCCATCATTGAGCAAAGGAATAAACCTTTCACAGGGCACTGACTACATTATTAGGCATGGTGAGCATACTGCTACATCTGGCCCTGTAACAGGGTGGATTAGGTATCATATTAAGCACACAGTTGAGAAAAAAAAGGCTGATGCTCACAAAAGCTAAATCATCTGCCAGGACATATAGTTAATAAATGGTGGGGTTATGACTGGCCTTGGATCTGAGTTAACATGGGAGACTGTTGTCATAGTATCTGAAATATTACACAGAAATAATATACTCCACATAAATTGTGAAGTAATGAATCAGTTGTTTTCTGTCTAAAATGACTGTCTTACCTTCCTTTAAGAAAGGATGAAGAGACTGACAGGTTAGCTTGCGCTCTACCCCAGAGTATAGGAAAGTAGGACATACTTCATTATATAGACATATTTTCTTAGAATGTGTGTAGAATGTAGATTATTGTCTACAGACTACTATGGTAAAGGTATAAGTTAAAATACCAAAAATACCAAATTTAATGACTAATTAAATTTATAGTTTTGGAAGTCAATGTCTTGTCAGTCATCAGAAGCACTACAGTTATTTATCATTTTAACATACATCCACAACTCCTATTATAAGGCCCTAAGTTCTTCAAGGTCAGGTCTATCTTTTATTTGACTCAAACACTTTTTTCCCCATATCCTCCTCTGGTAGATTGGAAAACCGTGAATTCAAAGCAGTATGCAATATTTACAGCATGCGTTTTTCTATCAACACAATTCCAATGGCTGTTCTTTCTCTCTGATGCATACTAAGTGTAGACACTGTGAGACTTAGAGACCCAGAATCTTAGGAAACTGAGCTTGGCTTTGACTCTCCTCCAAAATACAATCTCTCACATGAATTTGTGGTAGCAAAATAAATAAATAAGGTTAAAACTTCTTCATATGTTACTAAGAAAAGTAAACGAGCATGTTGGTAAAGAAGCATCAGTATGATACTTCAAACACAGAAGGCTCTTAATCAGTGGATACTATTTTGCTTTGTATTAGCTGTACTTTGCTGTATTTCCAATGTATGTCTTCTACCTCACTTAAGCTAGCATCTACTGAATCATGGAGTTCTCTCACCTACTCTAAAAATGTTTGAGAATTAATAATTTAAAAAAAACATTTGGGTGAAAATTTTAAACAATACAAGAACTAATCCCCAAACTCTCTCCCCAGGAGCAATCACCACTGTGAGGTTCTTGGCATTGTTTTCCAGGGAAACATTCTGTGTATAAGGCATCTTCTTCTAAGAAGCACATATTAAGGACAGAAATTACTTACTGAAAGAGCTGAAGTAGGGAATTTAATAGATGACTAAGCCCGAAGAGAAATTACATTCAGATGATTTCACAATGAAAATCCTGTCAACACTCTTTCTGTGCCCTTGTCTTCAGTAAGTGCATAGGAATAAAAGAAACAGTGAGCAGGTTCAGCTACTTAGTTGGATGTCCAAGTTTCTACTCTAAAGTAACAATATAAAGACTAACATACATTTGAGAAAGATCAAGTTCATATTGAAAAGGAGAAGAGATGACGTTTAACCAAGAATAGAATGTAAGTGTGGGGAACTTGAAATTGACTAATTCAATAAATATCTTCCAAGCACAAACCATATGCCTAGCATTGTGCTGGTGACCTGAAGTAAAGTCAGTTAGTAAAGTCAGGGCTGTATCTTCTCTCAGAGGGCTTTGACAAAGATCTAGCCCATATACAGTTTTCTAAAAAGCCCTGATATTAACACCTGGACTTTGTTTGGCAATTTATTTTTTTTTTGGGGGGTCCGGTTGTGGGGCCTGAACTCTGGGCCTGAGTGCTGTCCCTCAGCTCTTCAGCTCAAGGCTAGCGCTCTACCACTTGAGCCACAGTGCCACTTCCGGCTTTTTTTCTCTTTGCTTATGTGGTGCTGAGGAATCGAACCCAGGGCCTCATGCATTGCAAGGCAAGCGCTCTACCACTGAGCCAACTTCCCAGCCCTTGTTTGGCAATTTATGTGATGAGAAAGTTTGCTCCACTGCCAAACAGCTCTAATTATGAAGAGTCCTCTCAAACGGAGCTGATTCAGCACCCGCCAAAATAACACCAGGCAAGGACAACAATAAATATGAATTGCTCTTTCATACACATTAACCTCATAACCTTTGTATTGAGTGACTTTATGCTCTTCTTTAGATGGCTGATCAAACTCTGGCTCGGATAGATTAAATGACTCTACTTCAACATTAGGAGCAAGTCTTGAACTCTGGTCGTTGGCTCCAGAACTCAGAAGAGTTGCCTTTAGGATGAAAGAGCCAGTCTTAATTCTTTTCCAGATCACAGTCCTTCAAAGATCAGAGGGGAACTATTAAATATCTCTACCTTGTAAATCTTTGCTCCCCAAGGCAAATAACAATCATCAAATTCCTTCAACCAAGTTTAGATGCCTTCATTTAAACCTGCTTCATTTTTTTAAATAGATGGATTCCAGAACTAAACTAGGAATAGCCATGGGTTAAATAGCAAGAATTCTAATACTACCTTCACTTCTACACCACAGTAAGCATGACTGGTTAACCTTGGACTTCTCCTTTACTGTACTGGGCAACTGAACTTTTTTTTATCTAAAGTTCTAATCTAAACTTAAGACTAACAAGTTTGATTTTACTGAACTATGGCATTCAAGATGTAGTCTTTCTGAATTGCAGTCTGTGATCTAATTTATATGGCTGGTCTCTATTTTCTGTGAAATACTAATCTGAAAACACTTCCTTTCTTAATTTTCCTTCAATTAAGTAATAACTTACCTCTATTGAACATTTAATGTGTGCTGGATACTAAACAATATACATGAATCACCTGACAATCCCTTCAATAGTTTTGTAAAAACACAGTACCTATCTTTATATTGTGAAAGAAAGGGGAAAAAATGACAGAGGGGCTAAGTACCTTGAAAAAAGTCATACAGCTCAGGAGCCATAGAGTGATGATTCAAATGAAGAGTCTATGACAGAGCCAAGCCCACTCTTTCAACTATGTCTATCATCATCACCCTGATGGCACAGCCCATTTCTATGCCTTAGGATTCTGCCAAAAACCCTCCTAAAATATCTGTGCAGGCTGGAAAGCATCCTTATTATGCCAGGGCAATCACCCTACCCAAGAGGGAAAAAAAAATAAAAAAGAGGGATAGAGAAGGGACTTAGGATCACTGCAAAGAAAACTATCAGTGTGTTTATAAATGAGATAGTTACTCAAAGGAAAGTACATTAAAAATCTTTAGCTTATAAACAACTGGGGAGCAACTGCCTGAGATCAGGGTATTTCTATACTTATTTCAAAACTTATATTAAGAAAAAGATTAAAAGTAGGAATTAGCTTACTTTAAAATAGTAAAGAACCAGTTTAATTAAACAAGCCTCCCTAACTCATAGTAACTTCTAGGATACAAAATTTATTGAATTATAAAGCCTAGTTTAGCAGGATCTGTAATCTCTGTTATTTATCTAATTCTTGAATGTTGGTCTAAATGAGAGGTATTTTGTTCTGAGAACCATCTCTTAAAGGAAAGAATAGAGGAGCCATAATCCTAAAAGGAGGGAACAATTTTATTTCTTTTGGAAAATAATGTCTCTATTATTTTTAGAAAGTAAAATGAACTTTATTTCATGGTAATAATGGAAATTAGTTGTTTAAAGTTTAAATCACTGACAATTCCAGAAAATAAATCTCTCATAATTTACTATGAATATCATGTCTGCCCTATCTGACAGCATAGCCACTCATGTTTACACCTCCACATAGTACTAGTTTCTGAAAAGATGGGCCTCGGGCCTTATAAGGTAATTTTTATTTTTCCTCACTTTTACTTATATGAAAACCTCAGGCTGTTTCATTTTTAATTTAATCAGCTTAAATCAGCAGTGATTCCCAAGATAGCTTCTGTCTTCCCTTCTTTAAAAACTACTTCTCAAAGAGGAGGGGAGGGAAGAGAGAGAAAGAGAGAGAGAGAGAGAGAGAGAGGGAGAGAGAGAGAGAGATCCATAGAGCCTTATATCTGCTAGAAACCTCTGAGAAAACACACTAGCTACACTGGGTAAACTCTTTCTGCAATAAGAATGATCACACAAGAATATATCTGGTTTGAAGAACAAAGTAAGAAATAAAGAACTATTAATATTCACTGAGTAACTGGTTCTGAACTCCAAGGTATCAATTATAATACTGCAGTAGTATTTATAAAATGGGAGTTTCCAATCAATCACATCCCACATACAGGCACTCAGTCTCAGCAACCAAAAAAAAACAGAGCACATGCAAAACCCAAAACCTTAAAGTCATCTTAGACTGCTTCCTCTTAGCATCCTCCACATCTAGCAGTATGAAGATCAATGCATTTGCCCACCCAGATCAACTATTATCTCCTTTTCAACCACAGTGTACCTTAATTTTATTCTGCACTGCTTCTTCTGTAGCTCCTTGATTTGCTTCCTTGGTGGTTTCTTTTCTGTATCTTTTCCCTGTAATTTTCCTTCCATGTTCTTATTAATTCTCTTTCTCAAGGTAAAACCTGATATTACCCACTTGTTCATCAAAGTCTACTATACTATAGTAATTTCAATTACAACCAAATGAAATAAAGGGACTAGATTTATTCTTCTGTCTGAAATAACCTCACCTAAAAGTAAAATAAAAATTTTAAAGGCTTATATGACATTAAACATTATACAAGGAAGAACGGAGGAGAGTGACAGGAAACATATGAATCAGACATAGCATTGTCCCACCTTAGTATCTTAAGGAAGCTGCCAGGCACACAATCAAAATCCTATCAGGCATTGTAGAAACTAACAAGTTGATTCTAAAATTTATATGGAAATGCAAAGACCTAATATAAACAAAACAATGTTGGAAGTCTGATTTCAGGACTGTACTATAAAAAGCTTCAGTAATCAAGACAGTATACTACCATTATAAACACAGACAAAGAGACTATTAATGAAATCCAGAAGTACATACATACATACTTGGACAACTGCTCTAAAATATGTACAAAGGCAATTCAGACTTGTTATCAACAAACAATACTGGGGTAACTGGGTCAGCAGTCTACCTGCCTGTTAAGAAAAAAAAAAGAAAATATGGGGGAGGGAGAGAAAAAGGAAAGGTGGAAGGAAATAGGAAGGGAGAAGAACAAAAAGGAAAAGAAAAGAAACTTAAATCATACCTTGTACCACATACAAAAATTTTCTCACACTAGCTTACAAACATAACTGCACAACATAAAGCTTCCATAAAAATGTAGAGAAAAAAATCTTTAACATAATCCTCAAGAGAACAAATGGGTACGTGGGATGCCATCAAAATTAAAAATTTCTGCTCCTCATAAGGATCCATTAAGCACACATTAGAAGAGAATACCTGCAAATCATATATTTGCTAAAAATCTTTTATTCAAAAAATATAAAGAACCCTCAATGTTCAATAAAAAGACAAAACCAAAATCCAATAAATGGGAACAAAATACAAACAGAAACTTAACTAAAGAGGTAAATGTCAAGCTGGGTGCCGGAGGCTCACCCTGTAATCCTAGCTATTCAGAAGGCTGAGATCTGAGGATCTCAGTTCAGAGCCAACCCGGGCAGGAAAGGCCGTAAGACTCTTATGTCCAATAAACCACTCAGAAAACCGGAAGTGGCACTGTGGCTCAAGTGGCAGAGAGCTAGCCTTGACCTGAAGAGCTGAGGGACAGCACCCAGGCCCAGAGTTCAAGTTCCATGACTAACCAAAAAAAAAAAAAAAAAACCCAAAAACAAAAGAGGTAAAT
Organism: Dipodomys ordii; assembly: GCF_000151885.1. Classification (NCBI taxonomy): domain Eukaryota; kingdom Metazoa; phylum Chordata; class Mammalia; order Rodentia; family Heteromyidae; genus Dipodomys; species Dipodomys ordii. The sequence continues at coordinate 358,914 of NW_012267298.1, read as the reverse complement.
GTCAAATACGCACATGAAAAGACAATCAATTCTATTGATCACTAGGGAAATACAAAGTAAATACATAAATTAAAAAAAGATATCATGCATACCTATTACAATGGAAATACTCTTAAGTAGAAATATTTTTATAAAACAAATACCAAAGAAATTACTTGTATGCTTTTATTATTATTTTCTCTAATTCAGTAGTTCTCAAAGTGCGGTTGCCAAATCGGAGCATCTGCATTGCCTGTGAACTTATTAGGAAAGCAAATTATTAGAGTTCTATACCAGAAGACAGATTAGGAAACTGTGGGAATGGGACCCAGCAATTGGTTTTCCAAGGAGTCCTCCAAGTGATACTGATGCGTGGTAAAATCTGAAAGCCACTGTTTTAATCTATGATCCAAAGTCATAACAGAAAAGCAAAAACATTCAAACAAATCTAGATAAAATTCAGTCCATAGTTTCCCTATTTATTTATTTATTTGTTGGTCATGGGGCTTAAGTTCTTCAGCTCAAGGCAAGCACTCTACCACTTGAGCCACAGCGCCACTTCTGGTTTTCTGGTGGTTCACTGGAGATAAGAGTCTCATGGACATAGGCTGTCTTTGCACCACGATCCTCAGGTCTCAGCCTCCTGAATAGCTAGGAGGACAGGCATGAGTCCCGGCGCCCAGCAGTTTCCCAATATTACACTACTAAATTATTTTAAGCCCATCAATCCAGAAAAGCAAAACTGGATATAAAGTGCCATAAATGCTGCTTCCTACAAAAGTTCATTTTAAAATAAACTTTTCTACTTAAATATCTTAGTCATTTACTCACATCTATTTTGAAACTGCACTCAATTGCACTCCTTCCAATTTTGCTAGATTTGGTTCTAATTTTAGCTACAAATTGTCATCCTCCAGTGAACCTTTTTGCAACTTTTAATTCAGCTTATCTAAAATATCTAGTTAATAAATTTCTTAAGTGTTTCCTAAAGAGATGGAAGACAGAAGCATAATCAAAGTAGAAATGAAATCGGACTAAGATATTTGGGAATCTCAATAATTTGCTCTGAGACTTTGGGTTAATAATCTTTCTGGGGCTCTGTTCTTCATTTTAAAGAAGAGTTTGAGTAGATGATCTATAATGTTTATTTCAAGCCTAAGGGTATTCAAAGCTGTGGTTTTACTTGTGTTCTATGGTACTATACATTTACAACTATGTGACACTGCTAAATTACTTGAAGTATTTTATCTACTTTTTTTTTGGTCGGTCCTGGGGCTTGAACTCTGGGCTTGGCTCTGTCCCTCAGCTCTTCAGCTCAAGGCGAGCACTCTACCACTTAAGCCACAGCATCACTTCCAGTTTTCTAGTGGTTTTTACTGGAGAGAAGAGTCTCACGGCCTTTCCTGCCCGGGCTGGCTTTGAACTGTTATCCTCAGATCTCAGCCTCCTGAGTAGCTAGGATTACAGGCTGGGCCACCGGCTCCCGGCTAGAAATTTTTTTAAGGTACATCCTTCTTAGTAGAACTGATCAGGAGACTTGCTATCAAGTGACTTCCAAGTGAGTGAGACATGGAAGAATACAAATACATGTATTTTTACTTAATGAAGCACAAAAATGACAGTCTCTTTCTCTCTTGGATTTACTAGTGCACCTGAGAAATGATGGGGCTACATGGCATGAATTCCCTAGAGCTCTGTGCTCATACCACCAATAAACAACAAGACTCTGGAGGTAGACTTGCCTAGCTTTTAATTTTGGATCTACAGTTTGAGCACCTTTTGTGGTCTTGTAATCTTAATTTCTAAATGTTATTTCTTTAAAAAGGATAATAGTATCTTCTTAATACAAATTAGATAACTGCAAATGAGCACTTAGCACAGAGCCTAGCACAGAACAAATCTGTATTTTACTACTATTACTTGAAATGTTGGCTTTCTAGTCAAGGAGATTGGAATCTGCAATTCAGTTAGTAACCAAAAAGGGTATACCTATATTATGTAAGAGACTTCACCATTCAAAATCGGGGACTGGTGATCTAGAACTTTCAAATGTACCAGAACTGCTTGAAATACTTGCTTCAAAAGTATAGAGTCCTGGGCTCAATTTAAATACCCCAGAAGTTTTTAAGGCAGAATGCTGAATACTAAAGCCTGAGAAACTTTTCTATAAGAGTTTCAAATAGACAGAATGCTGTCCCCTCAGGTAAAGTTTCCAACCTTTTTTTTTTTTTAATTTTAGAAATCACTGAAGCCACCACAGTGTTGTCCCTGTTGGCACAGACTCTACTGAAAGGATCTAAGATATTCCTCTACAGGAAAGTTGACAAGTTTGCCTGCCAGTTTCATAGATGCTAGCAGAAAATAGGAGGCTCCTGAATGAGACATGGGCCTTTATTAATTTCCTCACATCAAGCAGTGATTATCCAGTTTCACTTTGCTGCCCCCTTGCTCCAAAGTAAAAGGGCTATTAAAAGTAATAATAATACTAAAAGAGAGAGAGGGCTAGACATGGTAGTACCTGCCTGTAATCAGGAAATAAAGGTAGGAGGCTCAAGTTCAAGGTCTGCCCAGGCAAGTTGGTGGGAGATTCTATCTTGAAAACAAACTAAAAGTTAAAGGGCTGGAGGCCATGGCTCAAGTGGTGGAACACTCAGTTGGCAAGTACCAGGCCTTGAGTTTGACTCCCCATACTGCAAAGAGAAAGAGAAAAGCGGGGGAGCGGCAGGGATTAAAGAGCCTGCGAAAGAAAAGAGTCCATAATTTTATAAATAATTTTTAACTCTGTTCCTTAGTAGAAAGAATTTTATTTGCTCAAAAATAAGATAGTGGGCAGACATTATTCCAGGACCTTCTCTAAACTAGTCAGAAAACCAAAGAAATGGGTGGGGCCTAAAGGGGCGACAGAGAGGGAGACACACATACACAGAGCCAAAACCTCTATCCAATACAATCTTTAATTTGATGGCTATTGCAGGAAGATTACTTGAGGCCAATTCAAAGCCAGCCTGGGAAATACAGTCCTCTTGTCACAGGAAAGATCCAACAGATTCAGGCTAGAATGTGATAAATAAACTGAGTAGAAATCAAAAAGTACTTTTAGTATCATCTTAAACAAGTGACTTCATCTCTCTGGCTATGGTTTCCTGATCTGTCATAGTAGTACATAAATAAAGATGTTTAACCATCCTTTCAGAGAAAACACAGGATGCTCCACAAATGGACTACTAAGTTCTATATTTCCGCCCATCCTCCAGTGGCTCCTCCTCAACCTCACTGACTGTAATTTTCCCTGAGCCATAAACACACATGCCTCCTATGAAACATATTCATTCCATGGCTTCCTTTGTGTCATCTATTTCCAAATCTGTGCCTTTATCCTAAGCTCGAAAACCAACTCTTTTTACTGATCACTTCTTGGGAGGGTATGTCTAAGTCTGAACTTGTTCATCATTCCTTCAAAATATGTTCTTGCTGGTGCCAGTGGCTCACAGCTGTAATCCTAGCTACTCAGGAGGCTGAGATCTGAGGACTGTAGTTCAAAGTCAGCCTGGGCAGGAAAGTCCATGAGACTCTTCTCTCCAATTAAGCACCAAAAAAGCCAGAAGTGGAGCTGTGACTCAAGTGATAGAGCACTGGCCTTGAGCAACAAAGCTCTGGTACAGCATTCAGGCACTGAGTTCAAGCCCTGGGACTAGCATCCAAAAAAAAAAAATCCACATCAAAAAATAAAAACCCATTTTCCTATCTCAGGTTCCATCTGTGGCATGCACAACAATGCTATTCCCACCAGATATCCATACTCCAAACCTCTAACTCCATGAATATTCAATGTTCAATGAAAAAGGGAATTAAAATGGCAAAACAGAAATAGATTGCCAATCAGCTGACCTGGAGACCGGGAAGTAGTCCAGGGTTATCCCCAGGATCTAATGTACTACAAAGGTCTTTATTAGTGAAAGACAAAAGCCGGAGCATCAATATCACAGTGATGCCTTACGAAAAAAGCCACTGGATAAAGAAAAGAAGGCCTATGAGTCAAAGAATGAGCTGGAAAAGGTAACAAAATGAGTCTCTCCAGAGCCTCCAGAAACATCGCCCTGCTGATACCTTGATTTTAGCACAATGAGACCCACTTCAGATGTTTGAAATCTGTGCTATTTTAAGCCACTCAATTTGTGGAAACGTTTCAGTGGCAATGGCAGAAGTAATATGCCATCTTAAAAAATTTCTAATGTCTGGCACACATTAGTCTCCAAACGTACCACTGTCACTTCAGTCTCCTCAAGTACATGCTACCTCCTCAGGAAGCAGCTCATGTCCTTTGCCTATGATTTGAAGCTGGTCCTATGAGTGCTTTGAATAGCTAGCTACAGTAGGAATGAGACTCTAGGCCTGAGACAAGGTTCTACAGGACTGGCAGTTTCTGCCTACAACTTAGAACTCAGTGACCATGCTGGAAGAAAGCCAAGATACAAGGAGAGGCCATATTGATGAAGAGTCCTGAGACTTTGGTCAACACTAGATGATTACCCAGTCTACAGTCAGCCCTAACAGCTGGACATGAAAGTGAGCCACCTTGAAAGTCCCGACTCCGAATGGCTGCCATCTTAACATCACATGCAGTAGAACCTCCCAGATCAGTTCAGTCAAACCAATGAATCATAAAGCTTGTTTATACAATATTAAATTTCAGGGAAGTTTGTTACTTAGCAATATAGGCATATGACACCATAGATGCAAACCCCACTCCCAATACAATTTCCTTACTGTTGCCTAGCAATTAGCTCATAAGCTCTCTTCTCTTGGTAGGAGGACTGGTAGGCATGCACAGTGAGGAGGAATTGTTGGAACCATCATGAAGTAGCTATTTACCCCAGCCCACAATAATAAGCACTACTGCAATAAATGTGTAAGTATCTGTCTGATCTCTTCATGTCTTTTCCAGATACAAAGTGAAAATGTGAAGGGAAAGAGAACTCAGTCACTGTTCAAATCTAACAAATAGCTAACCATGGTGTTCAACTGCAACCAATCCAAACCATTAAAATAAACATTGAACAATTCATGAAAATCCCTGTTCCCATGGCAGTTCCTGGCTCTGCTCATGCTGTAACTGCATTAAGATGTGAGGAGAAGACTACATAAGGATTTTATTTGTTGATAAATAAATTGATAAATTTGGTGATATGGTTAAGAGTGGTAAGGTGGAAAAGCAAAAACAATGTCATTGGAGTAAAGATACAAATCTTGTCAACATACAAATAAAAATAAATCACTCACCAGTTAAGGAAAAACTGCAAAAAGAAAGGAAAGTACTTTACAGTTGAGCACCTAAAATGTCTGTTAGTCTTGTGCATGCTTCCCTGACAACCACCTAGATCTAAAAGGTTTCTAAGTAATACAATGACTTGGTGCAGGATTCTTGTTCAGTTCTTTAGAGGAAGAACAATGTGTATTTTGTTTCTCAATTATTAACTACCTAATGAAAGGCACACAGTGCACCTTGGAAATTGGAAAATTATAAATAAGTTACTGATAGCATCACTACCCATTTCAATATTATTAAGTTACAGCCAAGATCCCCAAACCCTCAAAAAGAACAAAGATAAGATTCAGGCAACTTTGATGCTGTTTTGGCAACAGTACTAGGGACTGAACTCAGGGTATTGCACTTGCTAGGCACACATTCTACCACTTGAGCCATGCTTCCAGCTCTTTTTTAGGTTCGTTATTTTCCAGACAAGGACTCACCTTATGCCCAAGCTGGCCTGACTGCAGTCTTTCTATTGTACTTCCCTTTGTCACTGAGATGACATGAGCACACCACTGCACCCAGTCAATGGTTAAGATGGAGTCTCATGAACTCCCTTGCCCCCCGCCGCCCCCTCCCCCCCACTTAGGTTAGCCTTGTGTCACAACCCCACAGCTACCCAACGGCAGTCCTGTTTTCCAAGTAGCTAAATTTATAGGCTTTTTTGTTGTTGTTGTTTCTGTCTTTAGTGTTTTTTAGACAGGTTCTTGCTATGTAGCCCAGGCAGGCCTTGAACCTGTGATCCTCCTCCTCAAGCCACCCCAGTGCAGTATCACCAATGGCTTCAGGGTAAATCTTTTCACCATCACAAACTCCAGAACTAAGAAAGAACTCAGACAGGTTCCACTCCAAGAGAACAGAACGCTAGCAAAAGTTGCAACTTCTATGTAATACATTATATAATTGTTAACTAGTTTAATCATATTTTAATCTATCTCAAAGGAATGCTGAGCTTTTCTGCTTTAAAGGAAATCCTATACTAATTTTTCTGAAACTAGCACATTATTTCTGCTTCTTATCACTTTTTGCCTACTAAGAGGATAATGCCCCTCCATATACATGGACATAGCTAGCCCTCATTATCATGTACTGTCTTGACTTCAATACACATTCTCAGTGCCATTCCTGGCCCTCACAATAACACATATACTACAGTGTAAGTCTGGCTTGCCACTAATTCCTTTACAACAAAGCAAGAATTCACAAGCTGATCAGCCAACATTAAAGGTAAATTCTGTACAACAAAGTATAAGTGTTTCAAACCAAGAGCAATCATGAAATGGAGACATGTCTATAATTTACATGCAAGAAAAAAAGAGGCTCAAAGCAGTGAAGTAATTGTTTCAAACTTACATAGCTGGTGAATAGCAGAACTTGCATTTTAACTCATGCTGACTATATTTTCAAAACAAAAATTCTCAGCCAAAGGCTTCAAAACTTCATCTTTCTCAACTGCAAAGGACCCATACATAACAACAACAAAAAACTGAACAATAAAATGTGAAAAATACATGCCAAGCATAACAAAAACCATTTTTATACATCATTTATTTCTCACAACAACCTTAAGTAACACAAAAATGTGTGTGGGCACACAGTTAATACTCATGAGAGTAACTACATTGCTTATCCACAATATTCAATTACAAAATATAATTTACAATGTATATAAAAACTGTTTTATATACATTATTCAATTCTCACATCAACGCTAAGTAAGGGCAAAAGTAAAGGAGATGTGTGGGGTCATAGAGTATACATACTAAACTGAGTATATAAGCGGCTAGCTAGCAATATTCTCCCACTTTATAAGTGCAAAAAACCAAATCTTTAAATCACAAAATTAATACCTGACAGAGCTGAGTTTGAATCCCATGTCTGGATTCCAGAAATGGTCTGAAAGCCCAAGGTTATCTACCAAGCCAATTAAAAGATTATGATGCCTCTTGTCCAAAAAGTAAAGAGGAAAAGAGTCTGAGACTCTGGCTTTCCTGCATCTTAGATGATCATCACCTTGTGAAGGCAATAATGCTAAAAGTGCAGTCAATCTCAATATGAATAACTTGCAGGTCCCAGAATCTGCCAGGTGTAAGTAAACAATGCTTCATGGGTCAGACACACTAGTGTTTGTGCAATGAACAAAACTTTAGAAGACTGAGATAATGTCTCCACCCAGGGAGAAGGCAAAAGAATACAGATAACATCTTCCTTCCGGGCAAAGAACAGGTGGGCTTACAGGTTATTACAAAAATCCTTAGCTATGTCATGAACTGTGGCTCTTTAGTAACCTCAAGGCCCTTCTACAATCATCCCATAGGACTTGGAACATGGGGGCAGCAGGACAATCACTATTTGATGTGAGAAAACAAATAAAGGTCTTTGTCTCTAATTCAGAAGCCTCCTGTCTTGTGCCAGAACCCACAAAACTGGCAGGTGAACCTGTCAACTTTCATATAGAGGAACATTGCAGACTGCTCTCAGATCTTCACAAGCTTTTCACACCTCATCATCTTTGCTTCCCACAGAAATACCCTCCCCTACGCTACAGGGAACACCTACTCATCTTTAATGTCATCAACCACTACAGGAAATTTCTCCGGCTGGTCAATGTTTCTGCAAAGAAGTTAGTCAACTGTCAAGCACCTCAACAGCTTTATTTCACATGCTTTTTTGTTGTGTCAGTTATCATTTGATTTTCTCTCAGCTCAAAATTCACCATGTACTACATCTAATATATGGAACTGTGTTTATCAATATGTTAAGCATTCTCAACAGAAGGTGGGGTACTAGGATAGTGCAGGGGAAAGAGAGACCTCCAGCAAATGTTACAGACCTAGTAATGTAAAACTGTGTGCTGTTGCCCTAGGATCAGATATGTTTAATCTTGCCATTTCTACTCAAAATGGGCTCCATGACTTGATCTATCCAAGGAAGTTCTGAAGGTAAGTTAAATAAATGATGTGAAAATCCTGAAGCATCTACACACGTGCACACACACACACACACACACACACACACACACGTTTGGCTACCTGCCAAAATGTAAGATCAATAAACAAAACTCAATTGTGTTTTATACATTTGATATGCACAATGTAAAGATCACTTAAAATAACACCATGTACAACAACATCAAAAAAGAATAAAATGTTCAGGAATAAATTTAACAAAAAGTATTTAATTTATGCTCTAAAGAGACAAAGCACTGTTGAAACAAGTTAGAGAACATCTAAACAAATGGAGAGGGGAAATCATATGGTCATGGATAGGAAAGATTTACTATTAAAATGGCAATACTCTCCCAAATTGACCTCTAATTCATGCAATCAGAATTCCAGCTAACTTCTTTGTAGAAACTGATTGTTGAGTCTAAAATATATAGCAAATTTCAATAAATTCCTAATACTCAAAACAATCTTAAAGAAGAATAAAGTTGGAAAGTGTACATTTCCTAATTTTAAAACTTATTGCGTTTAGTTGTTTTTGGTTTTTGTTTTGTCAGTCATGGGTATTGAACTGTGGGCCTGGGTGCTGTCCCTCAGCTCTTCAGCTCAAGGCTAGTGCTCTACCACTTCAGCCACAGCACCTCTTCCAGTTTTCTGGTGGTTAATTGGAGATAAAGAGTCTCACAGACTTCTCTGCCGGGCTGGCTTTGAACTGCCATCCTCTGATTTCAGTTGTGAGCCACTAGCACCAAACGCTAAGTTCAGTTTTTAACTGTTAACAAAGTAATAGCAAAACACAGTTTAAGGATAAATATTCAAAATTCTATAAGTGGAACAGAATTGTCAATTTATGTGTTGGCCATTGATTTCAGTAAGGGACTAAGGCCAATGAATGGGAGAGGGAATGACATTGGGACTACTGGATAGTCACAAAACAATGAAATTGGCCAGTGATGGGTCATGCCAGTAATCCTAGTTACTCAGTTGGCTGAGCTCTGAGGATAATGGTTTGAAGCTAGCCTGTGGCTCAAGTGCTAGCTAAGCAAAAAAGCTGAGGAGCAGTGCCTAGGCCCTGAGTTCAAGCCCAGGATCAGGATCAGCGCACGTGCACACACACACACACACATATACATACACACACACACACACACACACAACACACAACATTGGACCTTAAACTGAAAACATATAAAAACTCAAAATGAATGTAGTTATGAAAACTATAAAGCTCTTAGAAAAAAATAGAAGTCTGTATGACCTATGACTTATCAATGGAGTTTTAGATATGACACAAACACATGAACAATAAAAGAACTTTCTCAAAATTAAAAATATTATGCTTCAGAGCCAGACATAGTAGTGCATGATATAATCCCAATTACTCAAGACAGGAGGATCATAGCTCAGATCACCCAACAAAAAATACAAGACACTATCTGAAAAACAAATTAATAGCAAAAAGGACTTGGGGTATATCTCAAGTAGTAACAATACTTGCCTAACAAACACAAGGCCTGAGGGACATACAAAATATATCATGTCCATACAATGAATATTATTCTGTTATAAAGAGAAATGACGTGATGACTGATAGATGTTACAAAATGGATGAATCTTGAAAACATTATACTAAGAGACAATGTATTACATTATACTAAGGACAATGTATTACAGCCCAGAGCTGGTAGCTCACACCTGTAATCCTAGCTACTCAGGAGGCTGAGGTCTGAGGATCATGGTTCAAAGCCAGCCCTGGCAGAAAAGTCCATGAAACTCTTATCTCCAATAAACCACTAGAAAACCAGAAGTGACACTGTGGCTCAAGTGGTAGAGCGCTCACCTTGAGCTGAATAGCTCAAAGACAGCACCCAGGCACAGAGTTGAAGCTCCACAACCAACAAAAACAAAAACAAAAACACAAACAAGGGGCTGGGAAGGTGGCTCCGCCGTAGAGTGCTTGCCTTGCATGTATGAGGCCCTAGGTTCAATACCTCAGTACCACATAAGCAGAAAAAGGTGGAATTGGCGTTGTGGCTCAAGTGGTAGAGCACTAGCCTTGAGCTGAAGAGCTGAGGGACAGTGCCCAGGCCCAGAGTTCAGGCACACGACCAACAAAAACAAAAAAAAACACAAAAACATAAGCTGAAAGTGGAGGTGTAGCTAAAGTGGTATAGCACCAGCCATGAGTAGAAAAAGCTAAACAAGAATGTAAGGCCTTGAGTTCAAGCTCTAGTATATGGCACACATTCACACCCCGCCCCCCACCCCTCCCGCCACAAACCACATATAATTCCATTTCTAAGCAATGTCCTGAAGTGGCACATTTACAGCTATAAGTTAGCTAAAAATGATTAGCTCTTAGGACTGGAAGGAAGAGAGGATGTGAAGACTGAGATAGCTAAAGGGGGTAGGAATTCTTGGGGATTTCAGGGGTTTGTTCAGGCTTTGATCTTTGTTTTTGTTTTGTAATTTTCTTCTGACATATTGTCTAACTGTAGCCTAGGGTAGCCTTGAACTCCTGATCTACCTCAGACTCCTGAGTCCTGGGATTTATCACCATGCCCAGCCAGGATTTCTGGTTTTGAGTGGAAGATTGTGATGATGGTTGTGTATAACCATGAATATTCAAAAAAAAACAATAAACAGTATACTTCAAGGGTGAATACTAGAGTATGTGAAGTATGTCTTAATGAGGTTATTTTTTAATTTACCAAACAAAAGAACAAAAAAGCTAATGGAATTCAGGGAGTGATTAACTCTCTGAAGGAGGGATTAGAAAGAAAAGTAGGTTACAATGAGTAAAATCCCATTTATAAAAATTAAAGTGGTTAAATTTCACTACAGCAAAATGGCATCCCACAATGAAAGCTGCTTTACTTAATGTCTCAAACTTCATGGCTACATATGCAAAGGTAATGAGATATGCTGACATATACAAGCTATGCACAAAAGTGTGCATGTGTGTGCACATGTGCACCTGCACACCTTCAACAACACAGCATCACATTCATTATTCTAGATAATCCTAGTCATTGTGATTTTTTTTTTTAAATCAAGCCTCACTATGTAGCCCTGTCGAGCTCAGAACATGCCACGTAGCCCTGACAGGTCTGGAACTCACTACATAGCCCAGGCTAGCCTCTAACTCTAAAAGGAAGTTAAGGCAAGTCATTTAAACCTTGTGGCCACAGGTTTCTAGCCTGTCAACTGTCTACTTCATTTTCATAAGATTGTTACAGAAAAAAAGACCTATACTAAGATCTGTAAATCTGTGCAAACATTCTTATCTTCACCTTTTTTAACATAATGTTTATCAGATAAAATAAAGACTAGTTGACTGGTACAGATGGCTCTCATTTCTAGTCCTAGCTACTCAGGAGGCTATATCTGAGGATCCAGATTCGAAGCCAGCCCAGCCAGTAAAGTCTATGAGACTCTTATTTGGAACTGAAGCTATGGCTCAAGTGGTGTGCTAGCCTTGTGCAAAAGAAGTTCAGGGATAGGGCCCAGGCCCTGAGTTCAAGCCCCAGGACTGGCACACACACACAAAAAGTAAATATTGTGTAACTAACTTCAGAAAGTGCAAAGGGCTTTTACAAAAGAGCAACTTAAGTATATGACTTTTGGTAAGACACATCTCATGAGATGAAACTTACAACAGTATTTTTTAGTAATCCATGACATGAAAGCTTGTCAAACCTCATATCAAGCCCTCATGAAATTTTACTTAATTACTAACACACACATACACAAATTATTACTACCTTTTCCCTATCCTCATTTTAGGCATCACTTTATATTTTGGTTTGGCAAAATTTCAGCTTTATAGACGTGAAAGACTATCATCAATGATTTTTCCTCCCACCATGACCCCTCTGCTTCCTTTCCATTTGCAGTACTAGGGTTTGAACTCAGGGCAAACACTCTTAACCACTTGAGTCATATCCTCAGTGCCTTTAGTTTTAGGGTTTTTTGTTGTTGTTGTTTTCAGCTACAGTCTCATTTTTTTTGCCAAGGGCAGGCCTTAGACCTCTGCTTCCTAGGTATCTGGGATTAGAATGATATACTACCATATCTGGCTAACATCTTTTTTTGAGGGGGAGGACCTGTCTCAAACTAAAATCCTCCCATCTTTACCTCTTATGTAGCTGGGATTACAGCTGCACCTCTATGCTCAACCCCCATACAATGACTTTTATCTAGACCATAGACCAGTTAACTATAGTGTACTAGTGGTCAAATCACATCATTTGTTTATATACTGTTTAAGGATTTATTTTACAGAGTAAAAACACAAAAGGTACCACAAAAATTGTACAGAAGAAAAAGTCAAATCTTAGCTGGAAAACAGAACCATATTATCTGGATCTTTTAAGCCCTTATGTATAATGGTGTGAATGCAGACTTATAGCCAAGGCAGAGCAGTGAATGAATATACAGAAAGCAGAGAAACCAAAGAAGAGAACAGCTGGGCTGAGGAATATAAGAATGTCTGTATAAAAAGGATAACAAGGAAGCTTAGCCTTGAAGATGACAATGTGGCCTACACACACTCTATCTGCGAAAGCACATTCCAGGGACAGGAAGTCATGTGAACAAAGGCAACAGGTTTTTTTGCACACAGTGGTCCTTAGACTCCTCTCAAAGATTGTTATGCAGTATTAAAAAAGATGGAACCAGTGACATCATGAACATTCCTGTACACTATGTTCAGCAAAAATAGCTACCATTTTTGGAGAGTAAATGCCAGATACTTTGGCCATAGGCAAAGAAATGATCAAACAACAGCTCTACAGAGATAATTCATGGTAATTAATTAAGATATGTAGACTCCTAGCCCAAGTTTTAAAAAAAACCTCAGTGAGGAAACTGTAGAACATCCAATGGATTCTCCAAAGTACTTCAGTGGGTAACTCTCATCTGCAGGTGTTATGTTGGCAAAACTCTACTACCTACAGTGAGAAGAGATTGCAGCAGTCAGAATTAGAAGAGGATTTGTATTATAGCTTACTGTAATTGAAAATGGGGGGAAAAATCACACTCATAAAAGTTGGTGGTGTGTGTGTGTGTGTGTGTGTGTGTGTGTGTGTGTATTAGTACTGGGCTTGAACTCAAAGCCTGGCAGGTGTGTGTGTGTGTGTGTGTGTATTAGTACTGGGCTTGAACTCAAAGCCTGGCAGGTAAGTGTGTGTGTGTGTGTGTGTGTGTGTGTGTGTGCAGTTCTGGCTAGCTTTTTTGGGGGGAAGATGATAAATTGAAGATAAGAGTCCCATGAATTTTCCTTCCTCCAGGAGGCTTCAAATACCTACTCTCAGATCTCAGCCTCCTAAATACAGCTAGGACGATAGGTGTAAGCTACCAATGCCCAGATGAATAAATACTTTAAAAATATGTATTTCTGATCAGAAAGAAAAGCTCCTCTGAGATACAGTATTCAGCCCTTGATCAAACTCAAGGCTAAGTTTTCTTGCTTGTGAAATAACAGTAATAGTAATATTTATCTAAACTGCAACATTATTTTAAGAGTTAAATGAGCAAATACACATGACAATGAGAACATACCATATACACAGAGGCATTGTGAACAGGCAGCCTATTAATAGGTTTAGTGGTTATAACTATTTATAGGTTGCCTACTAAGTACAGTCTACAAAAGAAGTATACATACTAGATACAGAATTAAGTTAAGCTATACAGTAGAAAAGTCATTCACTAATTTTTCATTAGACAGGGAGACCCACAACGTCTCTGGTGGAACATACCATTCATTACCATGGAGTTCCCCTTACCTTTGCATGACACATTTTTCTCTTCTGCTAATTAAATTACTACCCTTTTGAGGGCATAGACTCATAAATAATCAGTGATGAATCAATGTAGTACGCGAACAACTACCTCGTAATAATGAAAGCCAAACAAATTCATAGAAATAAATGCTGAATCACTGTTGTACAGTAAAAAGGGTTCAAGAACTACCCAAAAAGAAGAAAGCAAAATCTTTGTCTTTAAGCAACAGCCACACCTGCTGCCATCACCAGTTAACAGACAGTAAGTAAACTTTATTAATATTCTCCCTCCACGATCCCCTAATTTCTCACTGTGTTTAACTTCTTCGGCTGACATTTCTTTCTGCTCACTTACTTTATTCCTCATTCTAGATGGAACAGTACAGTTAGTTATAATGAATCCAAAACCAAAGGTGTTGACAGAAGATGGCTTCCAATTTTTCTTTCACTAAGTTTAAGAAACAATGAAATAGTGATGAAAATCATTATTACTTTTAGGTCAACCACCACTATGACAGATAAGCATTCCAATGAAGGGAAGAGTAGACCCAGGGGAAAATGAAACTGCCTTTCAACCAGTCAAATTCCATGAGGCCTTCAAAAGAAATTCATGCAAGGAATATGCCTCTTGCAACTTAGTCACATGCAAAAATGAAGCAAGAAGCACATTGGTTTGGAGCTAGCCCCAAAAGCCTCTAGTTCTTCAAACTAGGTTCCTAACTCCCACCCACCGAGAAAAAGCCAGTGCCTGTGGTAGCACCCAGGGACAAGCAAATTAACATTTCCAAGGTCAATTGCTGACAGGCTTAATTGTTTACAGCATCTAGCTGGTGAAGTTAGAGGCCTAACCTCCCCTGCTGGCCCAATACCATAGGAAACTAGCCACACCAACTACCAACTATGAAAGTACTGTAGCCATGGACTCAAATTAACATATAACATTTCACACAGAACCTAATATAGGTAGGATCCTCAGAAGTTTTTTCTTGTTTTGTTTTGTTTTTTTCATTTTAGACTGGCTAAACAATTTGAGGAAAAACCTCAAATACCAACCACGCCAGAGGTAAAGGAGTGACAAGTACAAAGGAAATCAAAATCTAAAATCTCATTGAACTGATTAGTTTGATCTGAATATGCACCCCAAAGCTGCTAATACATGCAAAACTAGTTGATCTAGCTACCTCTAGGATGTCAAAATCACCTACCTGCCAGCCTTTATGCGGTATCCATTTGCCACAGATGGCTGAGAAGCACAGGAAATGAAGCTAGTCCTTATTCAGATACACCACCATTAAGATTGTGGTTCTAGCTAGCATTCACCCTCCCAAAAATGTCAAAATAACTCCCTAATAACTTTTATATTGATGACATGTTGAATTAGAGAAACTGGATTAATTAAATATTACTAAAATTAATTTACCCTTATCTTTTGCAATGATGACTCTTGAAAATTTCAACTTATACACTATTTTTATTGTACAACACTGCTACATATAAATATTCTACACTTTTATATAACAATAAATATATAATTTCATTTCCAAATGACAGAAAGAAGAGGGAGAAAAAACAGATCTGTGTGATATAATGGTTTCTAGAATAATCAAACTGGTGCCAACTATGTTGTTAATCTAATAAAGATTTCTTTCTGCTTACAACGAGCCAGAAGATGTCATTAAAAAAGGAATCCAATGTTTCAAAAATGATTCTAAAGTCTATTCTACTTCTGCCATGAATTATCGTTATCTGTTTGGCCTTAAGCCACTCTTAATTCTTGCCAAGGAACAGGCGATGCCACCAATGGAATGGCTTTGATTCATTTTATTTCCCCCAGTATGAGGCTAATTCATGCCCTATTAGGTCACTGAAACCTAACCCAAGCCACAGCTCCAAAGATAAAAAAGCAGAACTAATAGAAAGATTACTTTTAAGAGTCTAGAAAAACCCAGATGGTATCCAGGTACTATACATGCTCTATTTAAAAACCAGAAAGTGACTCATGAACTATTTTGAAAAGTGACATCCTAATGTGAATAGGCAAGCTTAGCAAACAGGAGAAGACAGCAAGCAATTATTTCCACACATGCCATCATGAGAAAAAACGATGCCAATTTTCAGGATGTTACAGTCAGAGGAAGAAAGTCTGGAGGTGTTGGAATGGTGGAAATGTATGAAGTGAGACTCTAAGGTAACCGCAGGGTGGGGAGACCAACAGCAGCCACTAGCTCTTACAAAGGGCATTATTAAAAGTTCTCACTGAGAAAGCCAATAGAAGAAACACAGTTCACATTTTCTAATATTCTAAAACTGTCCCAAACACAGCCAGCCGACCAGAAGATGTATGAAACTACACAATATTTTTGTGAACAATGTGTTCAAGTCTTTTAAAAGTGTTTTTTTACATGTAATCAACAATAGTCACAATCCACTTGAGATGTACATTTCTTTTGTAACAGATCCTGTATTAACCACTGGTAAATGGAATGGAATAACTTGTATCAATGAAAATGAGCAGCATTTATGGATGAATTGATCTCAAAATATTGCCATCTTAGTAGTCCTATAGTTTATCTGGCCTGATAGGATTGAAACATTTTTACTTTATATAGTGGAATAATTCAGACTAAAATCCAGTAACTTAACAACTATGTTTTACATAAATCTGAACTCTGCAATAAAGAAACCTAGGTTTGCAAGGCCAATGATCACTTTCTAAGAAGTGTTCTGATGCCATCTAGTGGCATCAGCAACTACATCACCTGAAACCCGTCAGAAACACAACTCCAGCCCTACAGAGCCAATGCCATTGGGAAGGTCCAGCAATCTGTTCTAATAAGACCACCCAGGGTTTCTGATGCACCTCCACCTTTCTGTAAGGATTTAGCTGGGGCCGTTATAGAAAAATTAAATGCAGCCTTAAGAAATTAGGTTTATAAATTAACCAAAGAGCTTCTTCCCTAATTTGGGGCAGCAACTTATTTTTTCTTATTCTGGATCCAAAGTTTTGACTAAGGCAACAGTTTCAAGGTCCATTTAGAATTGACATACAGTTTCAACATCTGATAAGCTTCACATGAGTCCCAAATGCTGAAAATTCAATGAGGTCTGGGTACACTAATCAAAACTAATCACAAAAAAATGTTCACATTTAAAAAGGCCAAGGATAGTGGCGCTGTAGCTCAAGTGGTAGAGCGCTTGCCTTGAGCTGAAGAGCTGAGGGACAGCGCCCAGGCCCGGAGTTCAAGTCCCACGACCGACAAAAAAAAAAAAAAAGGCCAAGGAAACAAAGAAAATGAATTGACTCTATCATTAAAGTATTGGGATATGGCCTATTACTTATTCTTAAGGAAAGGTACCTCCCCAGGAACATATGAAGAGCCTAAGAGGACTAACATTGATTCATTTTTCAAACAAAGCTGCTGTGTAAAATTGCTCTATGCAACTATGTGATAAAGTCCTCAAGATGAGACAACTGAGAAATCTCTCTAAACTGTTTCTCTCCAACAAGATCTTAGATGCTGGCTTCCTTGAATATCAAATTAAAACAATGACATTTCAATAAAGGAAGTCCCACAATGTATTTATATATTCACATATTCACAGTTTTAAATTCAGCTTAATATTATTCCATATTTTGGGGTTCAAAGCTCATATTTATACATAAAGATTCCCATGGCTGAAAGTTTAAAAGTCTGTATTATTCATAATTAAAGATTCCTATGGATGAAATTTAAAAACTTTATCAAAAGCTACACCTACTGTAGTGTAGTCGATGGCCATTCTTTACTCTGAAGGTCAAAGAAAGTAAATGAATTTGAGGAGCTAGCTTGTAACCAAAGCTCAAGTACAATGGGGAACACCCCAGACACTGTCAGACTAGCTGTGTTGACTAGTTTTTTTTTTTCCCCAGTCAATACAAACTTTGAGAATTAGAGACAGACCTGTTAATTCTAACACTGTAAGAACAACTGCCCTCAATTGCGGAGCTGACAATTATTCTATCCTTTTTCCTTTTCAAACTTCACAGATGCATTAATGAAAATAAGCCACAGAAAGATAATGCAGGTAAAATATAATTGAGATTACAAATAATTCAACAAAAATGTTGAATTTGACCATTTTTAACAATAATTTTTTGGAGTGTCACTCTGCCTAAATACCACTCTAACAGCTTTGCCCATTCAAATGAACTTCTTTCTCTTTATTAGCTCTGGGACCTGAGTCAGAAAAACTAATTTCCTGAGTTTTAGTTTTCCGTATTTAACAGCTAGCAATAGTAACACAAACTTTGTATATTTGCTATAAGAACTAAAGAAAAATATACTAGACAATGCCAGGACATCACTAACACCTGTTACTGTAGTTTCTATGTTAAATGTCCTCCAAAAGGCTAAGTAAAGGTTTTCCCACCTACTGGCAACATTATTGGAAGGCGTGGAATCTTTGGGAGATGGGACTTCGTTGGAGGGTCTTAGGTTGTTGGCAGCTTGGCCTTGAAACCAATAATAGGACCTGGTCCCTTCCTTGACTCTTTCACTTCCTGGCAATGAGGTGAATAGCTTCGCTGTTATAAGTTCTCTACAGTCTGTGTTGACTCACCACATGCATAGACCAAGATCCAAACTCATCATACACTGGGAGCTCCAAAACTGGGAGCAAAACTCTCTCTTCTCTCTGTCTCCCCCTTTCTCCCACCCTCACCCCCCTCTTTCGGTGGCCTTTTAGATGTTATTTATTAGGTCAAATAAGCAAACATTTCTATGAGGTAACAAAATAATAATAAATGAGCAACAGAGTATGAGAAATCTTCACATCAAAAATTACAAACAGGACAATCCCAAATGTACAACACAAGGGACACATGAGGAGACAGATCCAGGGATTTTGCATCTGTTACAATCTGTTTGTTTTTAAAGGATTATCTTTTAGTAGTCATTTTTTAATTATCTTTAAGGTGTTGCCATTTAATAAAGCAGTTTATGAATATATCTTGGTCAACATCACTCCTTTCAACAATCTCACCCATCCCTCCCCTACTCATACCTACCTATTCCGTCCCACTCTTCTTAATTTTGTAGGATATACATTGGATTCTTAATTGTATTCTCCTCAACTTCTCTTCATTTGAAACCCCCCTCCCCACTTCCCTTGACCTCACCCCATCCATTTCCAGTACCACCTCCTGGTGTTTTATTTTGCTAACCTTTGACTTTGCCTTTCTATAGAAACTTGTCTCTTTATAAGCTAATTATCTCAGATATCTTCCAGGAATCTTTATTTTCTTCTTCTTCCTCTTTTATTCTCAATGCCAATACTAGGGCTTAAATTCTGGGCCTTATTTTTGCTTTTTCCACTCACAAATTTTGCACTTTGAGCCACATCTTCATTCAATTCCTCAGGTATTTTGTTATACTGCTGGAAGCTCTCTAACACAGATATTAAAGACTACTGCTATACACCCTCAGTTTTTAGAAAGAGGGAAGAAAAAAGGTCATGGGTGGGTTACCCATGGTGCAACTTTAGTATGTGTCTCTATAGTTATTTAGACTCAATGAGTCTCCTATCCCCAACTGCAGAGGGGAGGTAAGATTTACCTTTCAGAGATTTTCACCACATGTAACTTTACCTAACAAGATGAGCTATCACAGGCTATGTCAGCTCCCTTTCTTTATACTTTTATACTCCCTGCTTTATACTTCTAATTCTCTAGATAGAAATTAGTGAATTTTCTCAATAATTTTGCTTTCATAATTTTTTTTCTAACTGGCTCCAGGTATAAAAGTTGAGAAGATATGCGAATACTGATTTCTCCTTTTTTTGACATTTTTATTAGCATCAAATAGTTGTGCAAGGGGGTTTTACCATGTCCATTTATATATACAACATAATTTAACCAGTCATCCACTCTGTCATTCCCCCTCCTTCTTCTCTCCATCTCCC
Source organism: Dipodomys ordii (assembly GCF_000151885.1). Taxonomy (NCBI): domain Eukaryota; kingdom Metazoa; phylum Chordata; class Mammalia; order Rodentia; family Heteromyidae; genus Dipodomys; species Dipodomys ordii. Next base: position 338,953 of record NW_012267298.1, on the reverse strand, counting down.
CAGACCAGTCTCAGACAAATAGTAATTTCTTGTGTTTATTGTTATTTTTATCATCATTGCAGCCACAATGAAACCTGTTGAAATTGTTTTAGGAAAGGGGGAAGAGGGAAAGGAATATGACAGAAGAGGTGAAATTAATTGGAAATAAGTAAAATAAGAGGTGAAACTAATTGGAAAATAAGTAAAATTGAAAATAAGTAAATAGGCGATGGTAGTTCATGCCTATAATCCTAACTATTTAGGAGGCTGAGAACTGAGGATCATGGTTCAAAGCTAGCCTGGGCAGGAACATCCATGAGATTCTTTTCTCTAACTACCCATCAAAAAGTCAGAAGTGGAGCTGTGGCTCAAGTGCTACATTGTTAGGCTTGAAGGATAAAATAATAATAATAATAAATCTCAGGGATAATGTAGTTTCCAGGCCCTGAGTTCAAGCCCCAGGACCAGTATAAAAAAAAAAAAAAAGTCAACCAAGTCAACTGCACTGGTATTTCAACCAATCATTAAATAATTCTCAAAGCATTTTAACATAAAACTACTCCTTTTTTCCAAAACAATCTGATGGGTGAAAGTGGATTGTGAGAGATTATAATTTTATTTTCAGTTTTCCTATTTAGTAATTTTAACACATAGAAATCTAAAAAGTGTTTTATATGTTTTACATATAGAAGTATAAGATTTACAAAATATGAAAAAGCAAAACTGAATGTTATCTTTGAAACACCCAGATTTACAGTTATTCTCATAACTACTTATCATTCACAAATGTGAAAGGTCAGTTGTTTGTAAGGATAGCAAATATCAAAGATCATGTAATTTTTCCTTTGATGTTATTTTCAGCTCATCATCAACTCTGAAATGTCAAAAATATAAACTTTGTTTCTTGGACATGTAGGGGCTAAAGTGAGAATAAAGAAATTGGAGCAAAGAGGGTGAATAATTTCCAAATACAGTGTAACTATGTGTGAAGATGGCATAAGGAACCTTAATGAAAGCTGTTGATCATAGCGAATTGGGAGAATAGGGTTAAAAAAGCAATACAAAGGGTTAATCTAAGCAAAACATAACATATCTAACTCTGAAGGAGAAGGAAGAGAAAGAGGAGAAAAGGGAAGAGAGGGCTGAGGGGGCCGAGGGGGAAGAGGGGGACGAGGGGGACAAGGAAGAAGAATCATCATCATCCATCAATGACAGGTGAGGAAAACAGGCTTTGATGGTATAGGCATTGGAATGGAGAGGCTGGAAACAGGTAAATGAGTTTGAGTTTAGTTAATAAAGTTTATTTGCATGTATGAAAATAGAACTAAACCTGCTGAAATTGTTTTAAGAAGGGAGAGTAGGATGGGGGAAAGTAATAGAAGGGATGAAGTTCATCAGTGTACATTGTACACATATGTGTACACAGTGAACCACTCCCCTTGTACAATTAATGTTACTTTGGTGGGGCAGGGAGAGAAAATTGGATCTAAAAAGATGATGATTCTTAGCCAGAATAAAAATTTTGATACTGAAAGAACCAACTACAATATAACTATAACAGCAGTCTATCAGTTCCCTGTAGCATTTATCAGTAAGGATTCCAACTGACTGCAGAAACCTCATAGCTAACGCTTGGTCCAAAAGGCTTATTTTTCTGCAATTACAATACGCCTAAAGACAGTGCAGATATACTATATTGGCCCCAAAAGGTCTCAACTACATCCCTACAACCATATTCAATTCCACCTGTACAAACAAGGCAAAGAAATTATCATCTCTGGCTTCAGAACTTTATATAGAGTGTCCAAGGCAAGTTGTTAACAAGTATAAACCTACAAAGTCACAGGCATACCTTCTTTATTAGGAATCTGCTTGAATTAGATGGGAAATACAGCTTTGACCAACAGCAAGATAAACCAGTAGCTACCAAACAAAGGAAGAGTGGCAATTAAAAAAAAAAAAGTTCCCATTAGCAGTTTCTTCTAAGTCATCACATGCAAATAAAAGGTTGAAATTGGAGGAGAATATCCAGTCCCAAGTGCTCAGTACCATCAGGTCTCCCAACTGAGCGAGGGATTCAAACTTGCATAGACTGTCTGCTCCTGACAGTCAACATTTGTGCTGAACTAGAGGCAGCTCATTCGTCAGCTTTGACTACTAGGGTAAAGCAGATTCTCAGGAGGCTACCTGACCTACACACGTGGAAAGAGCTGCTTGTGTTGTTATGAGTCTGGGGTTATGTGTGAGAGTCCTGAGTTCCTGGGTCAATTTGCTGTTGAAACTGCAAAACAGGCATGATCCTAGCCAAACCCTTTCTTGCACTTTAGCCCTGCATCACAATGTTGGGATCATATAAGAAATCACATGTCAGAATACCATTGTACCTAGCACACTGAAATTGAGTAGCAAATTTATTATTTTTACTGTCATGGCCATCATAATCAATATCATACTTGCAGCTAGTCCAACAAACACCCCGCCTGATTAAAATAAAGTCTTTCTACCCTGGAGTTCCAAAGTCCTAGGAAGAAAAACAAAGAATCAACATAAATGTCCATCAATAAATGAATAGATTTTTAAAATGCAGAATATATACACTAATTACTATTCAGGCATAAAAATAAAATCTTGTCAATTATAACAACATGGATGGAACTGGAATACACAATGTTAAATGAAATTATCAGGCACAAAAAGACAAGTATTACATGGTCTCACTCACATATGGAATTAGAAAGCTTATCCCACAAAAGTTGAGAGTACTATAGTGGTTACAAGATGCTGTAGAAACTGAGGATGAAAAGAAATGTACTCATTACCTGACTCATGCAACTGTAACCCCTCTACATATCCCCTCTATAATAACAATATATACACACACAGACACACAGACACACACACACACACACACATACTGAGAGATGGGACAAGGTTGGTCAATGAGCACAAAGTTATAGTTAGTGGAAGTAAGTTCTGGTGTCCTATAGCACAGTACGACTGACTGCAGATAACGTATCACAAAAACATTAAAAGAAAGGATTTTAAGTGATTCACCAAAAAGAAATGACAAATGTCTAAAAAGATGGACTTACTTACCCTGATTTGAACACTATTCATTGGACACATGTGCATCACAGTGAGAAATTACATGCCAATTTTTAAAAAGACACTGAGAAGCCAGGTACTGATGGCTGAGATCTGAGGATCAAGGTTCAAAGCCAGCCTGGGCAAGGAAGTCTGTGAGATTCTTATCGCCAATAAACCACCAGAAAACTGGAAGTGGTGCTGTGGCTCAAGTGGTAGAGCGCTGGCCTTGAGCTGAAGAGCTAAGGGACAGCACCCAAGCCCAGAGTTCAAGCCCCACAACTGACAAAAAACAAACAAACAAAAAAAAACACTGAGAAATACCAAATTAAATACTAATTTTGCCATACATTTTTGAGAGGCTTTATTGTTTCGATATAATTGGGAGCAAGAGAAATTCATTGAATTTATAACTAGCTCTGATTTGATTTCTTACTAATTGTTATGTACACTTGGAAATTCTTGTGAAGAGGAAGTTATTTTACACCAAGTTATCTGGAAACAATGAGAATTTTCTTGAATATGTAAATACTTTCTCAACTGACTAATTATGTTTTATATAAAAATCTGCTTTCCAAGAAGCCCTTTGCTAAGTTACCCCTGGTGGCAGGGCTTTCTTACTACAGAGAATTTCTCCTGGTTCTTTTTCAGCATTCAAGCTCACTTTCATAGGACAGTGATTCCTAGATCCTTCCAGAGGCCCACAGATTATTTGCATTATATTTATTTAAATTATTTTCATATTAAAATTATTTTCATAATTTTAAAATGCTATTTGTTTTGCTTTTACTATATTGAATATTTGACTGATGGCACAAAAGCAATTGTGGAAAAACTGCTGGTGCCTTAGCATAAATCACAGCAATGGTAAGTCACCATATCCTTTGCCATGCACTCAAATCAAACAGTTTAAGAGTCTTTGATGAACCACCACAATTTATTATTAAATTTACTAAAGCTTAATCATTACAGGTATTTTACCATTGTGAAATGAAAGGGTAAGTATGAATAAATCACTGCTGCTGCGTATCAAAGAATGTCAGTTCTCAGCGAAGAGACTGTGTAACTTCTGGAGCTGCAGGCTGAACTACCAGCTTGTTCATGGAGTATACTCTGAATGTGAAGGATGACTAAGAGGCTTTCTGAGACTTGGCCATCTGTTTAAAATGAACAAAGTCTAAATTTAAAGAACCATTATTATTTGTTGCTATTAAGAAAAATGTGAGCCAGACATTGGTGGCTCATGCTTTAATCCTTACTACTCAGGAAGCTGAGATCTGAAGATCAAGGTTCAAAGCCTGCTCCAGCAGGGAAGTCCATGAGACTCTTATCTCCAATATACCACTCAGAAAACCAGAAGTGACACTGTGGCTCAACTGGTAGAGTGCTCACCTTGAGCTGAAGAGCTGAGGGATCGTTCTCAGGCCCAGAGTTCAAGCCCCACAACTGACAAAAAGAAAAGAGGTGAATTTTGAATTTGTGCTCAAACTTTTATATTTGAGAATTTACATGATTTTTCTGATGAAATCAGTGATAATAATTATTTGTAGTTTTGTAAGGCCTTCTTTTTTACTTTCCTATTAATCTAGCATTTTAATGTGCAACTGTTTTCCATTATGACAACAATGGCTCCCATCTGTAATCTTAGCTATTTAAGAGGCAGAGACTGTGGCTCCAAAGCAAAGAATGGCAAACGGTAAACCAAATCAGCCTCCTATTCGGGCCTGTTTCTGGACTGAAGCCATTCCCATTCATTTCTGTACTGTCTACAGAGGCTTCTGCACTACAACAACAGAGATACTAGTCTTATAAAACCACAGAGCCAACAAATATTTGAAAACATTTGCTAGGTAGACCTTCACAGAAAAGCTTGGCCAATCTCTGCTTAAGAGATTATGTCTTCCCAGAGTTCAAGCCCCATGACTGACAAAAAAAAAAAAAAAGAAATTAGATCTTTAAAAAATAATGATTACATTTCTTTTAAAATTATATGAAGTATATATTTAATACCAAAATATACTTATTATATATATATATATATACCATATAAAAAGCTCTACAGCTAAAACACATAGAAGTCTTCAACATGAATATTGACAACATATAATTTTATTTTGGCTTTTATCCAGCCTGTCCACCAAAAATATACTCCATCACCACCAAAAATATACTCCAAATCAGGATAGGCAAAATTAAACCATTCAAAAGACACTCACTAAAAAGACTTATGGGTGACTTTTGCAGCTAGCTGTGAAGGACTAACTGGTAAAGATATAAATCTTTGACCTTCAGTGACTAGAAAGCTGACAAAGTATGTAATACCAAAGCATTTGGAAGCAGGACAAGAGGCAGACCAGTGCTGCCTTTAATTACAGCAGGGAGAGAACTGGGAGAGTCCTGAAGATGCCCACGCCCTAGTTCCGGGGAAGGAATTCATGCCCAATGCGTGAGTCTGGAAGGGTGAGGAGATTCAGACTGGCATTTGAGGAGACTCAAACCATAGGAAGCAGCAGGAGTTTGAAAGATAGAGCAGTGGGAAGAGCTATGCAGATTAAGAGCTCCAGGAATTTGTACTAGGATCCCCTAGTGTCTGCTGCTGACCCTGAGAACCTTCTGCTGGAAGCCAAAAGGTGAATAATTCCTAGAATTCACACAGAACTTGGGGACATTTAAATCCCATCTAGACAGAGCAAAGCTATGTCACTGGATCCTCAAAGACACAGAAGGGTCTCAGAATGCTTTGTAACAGATAATTTAGCACTCCTAAGCCCACCCTAAAGCTTAAAAACATCCAGGAAAGGATCAGTCCAACCCAGATTACTTCAGTATCCACCAAAACAAACTTCAACACTTCTTAAAGGAAGGCAAACAAATGTATACTTTCAACATCATAACATGGGGGTGGGTGGAAGTGTCTCAACTAATGTCCTTGGGAAGAAGTGATGACAGAATTATCAGATGAAGATAATAAAACAGCTTTTATAAACATGTTTTATATATTCCAGAATATAGAGGAAAACATGAATGTGTTAAAGAAAGAAGTGGAAAATAGGAACCAAAAATTCTATTTAATTTTGTTACATCAGTCTTCAACAACTAAAAAAACAAAGTATCAGAACTTTAAAACTCACTGGAGAGAATTAACAGCAGATTAAGACACAGAAGATGAACTTGCAGACACAGTAATTCAAACTCTTCAAATTGAAGCCACAGAATAAAAAGATTAAAAAAATAAATCAAATGAGCGCCAGTCATTTCATGAACAATATAAATTACAAGTACATAAATCTAAACCATTCAAGAAACAGCATACCAGATACGAAAAATCATACCAAGACACACCAGACATTGCTCAAAACCAGTGTCATACACACATACACACACACACATACACAGAGAGAGAGAGAGAGAGAGAGAGAGAGAGAGAGAAGATTGTATCAGCACCTAGGTTCCATAGAAAATACAAAATAAAAACAACTGTATCCAAAAGAAGAAAGTATCATTTTCCTAGATCTGCTTGACAAAAATGAAGGTAAGGGGTCTTCAAAGTTGAATTCTTACTTTTGTAGGTCTTCCTTTGCTGGTATCCCTGGAATAAGCTTAGTTTAATGGGTAATCAAGCATGAACAAAGTATAGTTAAACTGGAAAACAACAGTATGATAATGTAGTTATATACTTTATAGTTCAGATATATCACATACTTTAGAACACATGCTTCTTGAGTGTCGGAATCAACATGTTTGTCCATAAATTTCTGGAGCAGTTCCTAGTGGAACACAACCAGTAAATACACACAGAATTAAGTCAATCTCATTTTGCCCTCAGCACATTGCTATGTGATAAGTAGAATAAGGTGAGAAAACAGATAGTTGATGGGGTTAGATGATTGATCCAAGAACACGCAAAAGCAGTCCCAGAGTAATACCACCACATGGTATTACCACAAAGCAGATACACACACACACACACACACACACACACACACACACACACACACACACACAAACTCCCATGCATATGCACAGTTTTAAATATTACTTACTCTGAGTCTCCACAAGATCCAAAGCAACACTAGAAACTGTGTCCATTCCAGAGCTGATACAGGACTGGAAGTTTTTTAGGGAAGAGAGAGCAGACTCTATACCACTGAAGGAGATGAAACCAGTTGATCCTGAATTTGCACTGGAACGCCCTGGCATCTTGAAATTGCCTAAAATTTCAAATATAGTAACAAGCATTGTGTGTCAGAATTACTGAATAGGAAATTAGCAAAGCTGGAAACATTCATATGACAATATTCATCATCTATATGCCACCCTTCAGTATCACTTGAGAGGACACCAAAGCATTATGCCATTATCTGGGCCACAAAATGCAGATGTACTTAATCTTCATTTTTATAAAGGAGAGAGAATGCCCTTCTCTGAAAGATTCCTTGATGTCTACACATAAATGGGCCAAAAGAATTAGACTCATGATGCATTTTCCTTTAAAAAAAACAACAATAAAAGCTTAATAAGGTAAGGTTTCAAAATTTTGTAATTTTAACTTATCTGATAGGTATGCATTTTGAATTCTAAAAACAACAACAACAACAAAAGTTTCTGATAGGTTTAGAAACTGTGAAATCTCAAATTCAGGAAAAGCAGAATTTTGTTAGCTCATCCATTATAACCATTTCAATTAACACCTTCATATTCAACACTCCCTGATCTATAATGTCAACTAACAACTCTCTAAGCTTTAAACCATTATGTAAAGTTGCCTATGAAGAAGCAGCTTAATTCAGAAACCATTTGAAATTCAGTTCACTGAAACCAACTAGAAAAGTAGAGGGAATTCACACAAGCTAAACGCATGGAAGGGCAGATCCTAAGGCAGCATGGGAACCAAGAAAGGAAGTCATTTTCTTGGAATCAGATAGACAAAGTATGAATTCAGGTTCACTGTCCCTTAATCACTATGTGACCACAGGCAGATTGTTGAGTCTCTCTCTGCTCCTCTCTGAAGTGGAACAGGAAGGAATAGTCATGACATCCATGTCTTGAAGCTGTGTAGCAGATATGACAGGGCCTCCTTTCCTGCACTACCAGCTTATCTTACACCATGACCTTAGTAGTCCCTCAGTTATGCCTTCTGAATTAATCATTTCTTCCACAAATAAGTACTGAAGGCCTTACCAGGTCAAACCTTACTCACTCAGAAACACAGAATAGAAAAAGAGAAGAGAGGACACAGAAGCCATAGATGCTGATTTTTATTCCTGACATGTCAATTCATTGCAAATATTTAACATTATCATTCATTGCTCATTCAAATAATTCAGGTAACAAGTATGCAGTAAGTACCAAGCACTGCTCTGAGCATGGGTATGCAATGCAGTGGTTTACAAGATAAGCTCTCAAGATTTTCATTTTCAAGCACTGTTTTCTTTGCTCTAATTTGATACAAGTCTGCCTTGTGCCAGGCAGTATCCTAGGCACTAGGAATATTCAATTTCTGCTCCTCTGGGGATCATCAGTAGAGTAGGGGAGACAGATGTGCGTGTGTGTGTGTGTGTGTGTGTGTGTGTAAAACAACAGCGAAGTTATTGCAAAGTGGAGGCACAACCAAGAAAATGTTTGGTTTTGTCTTAGAAAATGATTGAACAAGGATACATTTAATGGGGAGGGGCATCAAACCACAGTAAAGGCATGTAGAAATGGAGACATAAAATTACGTAGAGTACACAACTCCCTAGACAGCTTATTTAAAAAATGTTATTTGATGACTCTTCTCTACAAATCTCCACCAACTCCTCCTCCATTAGCACCGAGCTCAAGACCTCATTTGCCATTTCACTGATGAAACAGAAGCAAAGACTTCCCTCCTCACCTACCAGCCTCAATTTCCACATATGCTGCCTCTCTCCCTGTTGTTACATCAACTGTCCCTGCTTGTAAGGCCACCTCCACATACCCACCAGATGCTCTTCCTCCATTCCTTCTCTGGGACATTCCCCCAGTAATTCTCCATGATTTCATGCACAGTCATTTTTCCCACTCTGCCATTCTCTACAAGGAACAAATGGACGGTTACTTCTTCCATCTAAAAACATCCTCCCACCTTCCCTTCTGGTTACCATCTCTATTTTTATGCTCACCCTCACACATAACTCCCTACACTTATCTTATTTCTCTCCAAATCCTCTCCTCCTACTCTTTCTTGAATACTTTCCTGCCAGGCTTCTATCCTTCCTCATTTATTGCAACCACTCCTACCAAGGTCACTGCTGCAGACCTGGCCTCCTTGAACCACCAGGCAAAAGCATTTCACAGCTAAACACTCCCACCTTCACAGTGCACTCTTTACACCTGCCACCCTGGTTGTTCTTTCTATCTTGCTGGCTTTTCTCAATCTCTGCTGCTTCCCCTTTCTTGCCTTGAGCTCCCTATATTGGACCTCAAGGTTCAGAACCTGGACCTCCTTGTCTTCTCCATGCAAATCAAATACATTCCTATCTAAAGCTATGCTTTTATGTCCTTTCTGCCAAGGTATCTGTCCCCCAGATATTCTCATTTCTCTAAGATCTCCCTTCAGATATCTCTGCATCACTGTTGGACACTCTATAAAATAGTAAGCCCTCCCACCCCTGCCAGTCACCACCTCCCAGGCATTCCCTACCCTCCTTCCTTTGTGGTTATATTTCCTCACAGGAAGTACTACTCAACAACACTCATTTATTTGTTCCTTTTGTTTACTGTCTCTAGTCCCCAATTTGACTCTACATTTCTTACACTTTTCTATTTTGTTCACAAAGCACCTAAAACAATGTATAGCACACAGGAGCTATTGAACAAAGTCTTGGCAAAAGAATGAATGTATAAAATACCACATGTATACTCCCATAATTTCTTTTCTAGTTCTTCCAACAACCTCCTATGTGGTCTCCTATTCCCAATCTTGCCACTTCCACCTAATTTATCAACACAATACCCAAAGTGAACCATTGACAGCATGCATGCATAAGTCATGTTGCTGTCCTGCTCAAAAATCTCCTTTCATTCTAAAGGGTAAAGGCCAACAGATTCTATAACAGCCTTAAATGTTTCCTGAAATGGTCCCAGACCAAGCAGCTTCACTTCTGAACTTATTAGAAATGCAAGCTCTGGCCCCAATAATCTATATTTTACCAAGCCCTCTATGTGATTCTAATTCTGATGGACCTGGGCTGCAGTCTTGGCACACTGAAATCACCAAGCAGGCCAGGTGAAACACTGACCATGGGGCCTCAACCCCAAAATTTCTGATTGAAGGGAAACAATGACCATGGAAATGAGGCACTTAAGCAGGACTATAAGTGATATATTACAAATTTAGAAGGTCTAAATTATCCAGGGAGAGTACTTCAGGTGAAAAAAAATAGCGTGATGGAAACAGATCATAGCAAAGTATTGAATGTATTCTCTTGGCCTAGCAAACAGGGACAAAGGCAAGGAAAAGCTATTGGACTTCATTCTTTGAAAGAACAAGGAGAGAGTCTTAAGTGAAAGATAACAAATCAGTCCATTTGGTTCCGAGGGTCATCCAAAGGGGCACTGAGCTTTATGTATTTGCTAAAATTTTCTCTCAGTTATGTATGTTTAAGTATGGGTTCTGAAACAGGGACTCAGTGTTATTTTCTATCATTTTAAGATTTCATATCAAAGGAGAAGATATGAATACAAATTAAAAACCCAATGACCCCCTTTTAAGATGCATATTTTGTGGAAGAGAACATTTACTTACAATCTTATTACAGCAAATGAGTCATTTTACACTAAACAAAAATTTATCCAATAAGGCATAAAATATAAATCCTCCCAAATCAGGGTCAAAACCCAGAAATCAGAGGGGAACCAACCATATGAGAAAGTGCTACAGTTGTGATACAAATTTGCTGTGAGCTCCATGATAATAAAAAGGGAAAGATAACTATTCAAAAAGAAAATGGGGCAAGGTACCTGTGGCTCACGCCTGTAATCCTAGCTACTCAGGAGGTTGAGATCTGAGGATCGAAGTTCAAAGCCAGTCCAGGCATGAAAGTCTGTGAGACTCTTATCTCCAATAAACCACTAAAAACCGGAAGTGGCCCTGTGGCTCAAGAGGTAGAGTGCTAGCCTTAAGCTAAAGAGCTGAGGGACAGCACCCAGGCCCAGAGTTCAAGCCCCACAACTGACCAAAAAAAAAAAGATAGAGAAAGAGAGAGAAGGAAGGAAGGAAAGAAGGAAGGAAGGAAGGAAAGGAAGAGAGAAAGAGAAAGAAAGAGAAAGGAAGGAAGGAAGGAAGAAAGAAAGAAAGAAAGAAAGAAAGAAAGAAAGAAAGAAAGAAAGAAAGAAAGAAAGAAAGAAGGAAGGAAGAATGAAAGAAAATAGGAACTCACAAAAAAGCTTTGGCTGGCAATCTTCTTCACACACTGTTCCAAATCCCAGCACAAGATTTACCCATTGGCACCATGACAATGACTTGTTTACTTCTTCATCGGCCCTATTCCTATCCACTGCAATCTGAATGTTTCTTTCTCATCTAACCTTCTTTCAAGAGAGTCTATGCTCTGTCCTGAAATTCCTATGTGAAATCTGAACACTCAAGGCAGTGGAGGTAAAGCCTTCTGGGAGGTGACTAGATTCATCCTCATGAATGGAATCGGTCCACTATGAATAATGTTAGAGAGCCACCTTGCACTTCCTCTATGTGGGGACATAGTTAAGTATAATGCAAAAAAACAGGAAATAAGATCTTACTAGACCTTACCAAATTTGACAGCACCTGGAATTCCAGAACCTGGAATTTCAGCTTCCAAAATGAAAAGAAATACCTTTCTGGTTGTTTTTTGTTGTTGTTTTGTTTTTGTTGGTTGTGGGGCTTGAACTCTGGGCCTGGGTTCTGTCCCTCAGCTCTTCAGCTCAAGATTAGTGCTCTACCACTTGAGCCATAGTACCACTTCCGATTTTCTGGTGGTTTAGTGGAGATTGAAGTCTCATGGACTGGCTTGTAACCTTGATCCTCAGATCTAAGCCTCCTGAGTAGCTAGGATTACGGGCATGAGCCATCTGCACCCGGTCCGGCTTCTTTATGTTTTTTCAAATAGGGACATTTAACAACACCTGGAATCAGTTTTGGTTGTTGTGCTGGAAAATAGGAGTACCTGTCAACACCCAGCTGGAAGAGCCCACGGATAGTGCCAAATATTCTAGAATGTGTAGAACAGTCCTACACAGACTCATTTGGCCCCAAAGGGCAACAAGGCGCTGGTTAAGAGACAGTGGTTTAAATCAACCTCTTTTCTGATCCTTCCCCAGGACATACTGATTTTTTTGGATACCTATATCAAGAAGGTTTACAATGGAGTTATCTCCTGAGGTCTGCGAAGGGGGGGAGAGGGGATGATTTTGCTTAGCACACTAATTTGCCTCTCCTGACGAGCTGGGAAGATTTTCTGTGGCATAGTAAATTATTAATATTCAATTTTTCCTGTACCTGTATAGCACCAAGGTATTCATAGACCACACGTTTTAGAAAATATGCTGATCTATACAGTGGTCTTGAACAATGTTATCTCAGTGTCTGTCTCAATGGTCTCTTGTCTTTTTGACTTTGTCTCTTTCTCTCTCCCCTCTCTTACACACACACACACACACACACACACACACACACACACACACCAAGATACATGCATCTCTCCTAAGATTTCTCTTACCAATTAAGTTGCTTTTTCCCTCCTTCCACTGTCTGCAACACACATGCACACACATTTCTATTATAAAACTTATCTCAGAGGTTTGCTCACGCCTGTCACCAATTCTGGAACTCCTTGAACTAGAACGCTGGCATGTTCTAACCTAGAGGAAATTAACTCCTCACGCAAAGCAGGCGATCAATAAAGACCTGATGAAAGTTACGAAAAGAATCATAAGGAATGCCACCACTTTCAGGTCACCTACAAGGGTCCCATAAAGGGGTGTCTCACGCTACCTTTTCATTACCTCTAATTCCCAACATCAATTTATCAGGAGGAAAGAAAAGGAAACTGAGGCCCTGACAGTGTTTGACAACCTGTTCATGCCTCTGCTGTCAAAGCCAGTTCGAATCAAGATTTTTCCCCCCTCAAAACCTCGTGGTCGTCTTCCCCACCCACTTCGGGCTGAAGGAGGGGAGTGGGTCGCAGTCCCACCGCCGTGGCGTGGAAATGGCCGGAACCACAGTCGACAGACGTGCAGTCGACAGACGTGCAGTCCAGAGTCCCTGAGGAACCACCCCTCCGAAGGGGCTGACGGCTCCCGCCATCGCTTCCCCATCGCTGCCCCCGCTCCTGCCTTACCTGGTGTTGTCCGACTTAGCTCAGTCTGTTGAATCCCAACTTCACACTCCCGGAGGCCAACTCTTTCCCTCAGCCGCCGCACCACTCGTTGAAACGCGCCAAGCGCGGGCTCTTACGTCATCACCAGGCGCCGCGAGCGGTCACGTGACGCTCCAGCTGCCTCCACCACCATCTCCACCACCCTTCTCCCTCAAGTCATGTGATGGCCTGGTGAGGCCGGGGCGGAAGCAGGGCTCCTGCTAGCTCCAAGTCCAAAGCAACCGACCGAAAAGGACCCCTGCGGAGCGAGAAGGTTCGGTCTGGGGTGCGAACTTCCGGGCGCCACCACCGGCCCGGAGCGTGCGCGGCCCAGCTGACAGGTAAGTTGGGCGAGGTGCACACCCCGCTTTTCGCGTCCCCCTGTCCCTTCCCCGACTTCGTGGCTGGGCCGCGCCGACCGAGGGTCTGTCACAGCCCCGCGCACAGTCAGAGAGGGGGCTAAGGATGGAGGACTCAGGGACCCCCGGGTGTGGGGGCTGTCGTCCAGCTCATTGTCTCTCCTCGGTGGAAATCGTTGTGCACACTCCCTTGGCACTTAGGCGGCGATGTTCAGTGACTGGCTCGCATCGGATCCTTGCGAGTTCCCAGGAGCAATCGTGTGAGGATTACCCTTGTTATTCCATTTTCTGTGGAGAAAACCGAGGAGTTACTAGGAGCTTTTACACTGGCCTGGTTTTGAATGAGAGCCTTGACTTGGGTAAAGTCTTTGCTCCGCCCAGAACCGTATTTCCCCCACCTGTAACATAGTGTCATAGTTCTTGCATTTCGGAGAAAGTGTGGCCCAGGCTGTGGTTCCAGTGGCTTCTAAGGAGGGCGTGGGAGGCTGGGGGTGAAGGTGGGAACTACAGCCAGACAGCAATGGAACCTTAGTTCTTGATGCTAAAAGTACTGGAGTTCCCCTTAACATGGGTGAGGAGTAGTGAAGGAGTTTTACTAGAGACACTTTCCCTAATTGTCCTTTACCTGTCTGTCCTAGGATTCGTGAGCCAGACTAAAGGAATCAGTTTCATTTCAGAACTTTTTGGGAGGAGATATGTGATATTTTTCCCCGGTAGCCATTGTATTTTGAGCATGATAATGGATTTGTGGAAACTATTACTCCCTTCTTTATGAAACTGAGGTTTTGTGTAAGGATAAAAATAGACTGACCTTCTTTTGTCCTGAATGAGATCAACAGTAATTTGTCCCGGGCAATTAAATGTTGTTTTCCACTTGTCATGATGCCATGCTTCATTCTTGAAAGCATGTTGCCCTTTGAGTAGAATTACTTCCTAAACTAAAAGTTACAGTCCATGCCAGATTCTTAAAAGTAAAGTTACCACCACTTTGTAACATATAAAATAATAATAATTACAGTAATAATAAAGAGATTTTTGGCTCAATTTCATGTAATAATACATTAGAAAAATGTATTCAAAAAATTGGTCTTTATGACTTTTCTTTATCCCTTATGCTAGAAACCCTCTGAAAGAATGACCTAATATAGCTTTTTATATGATGTTTATTTGATCCTCATTCTATAGTAATATTTTTAAAGCTGAACTCTTAACACATTGTAAAAGTGTTAACACCTATTCACCTCTTGGGTGGGTAGAAAGGTTATCAAGCTTTTTTTTTTTTTTTTGGTTGGAGAGGAATGATCCTCCTCGAGGTTAAACACAGGGATTCACCCTCACATGTAAGCCACAACTCACTGTTTTTGAGATAGAGCCCACTAACTTATCCTAGGCTGGCCACCTATTCATGATTCTTCTGCCTCCACCTCCAGAGTAGCTGGTATTGTAAGAATGTATCACCATACTGAATGTGATTAGTCATCTATAAGGATAGTTTTTTTTGTTTTTTGTTTTTTTTGGGGGGGGTCCTATCGTGGGGCCTGAACTCTGGGCCTGGGCACCGTCCCTCAGCTCTTCAGCTCAAGGCTAGCACTTTACCACTTGAGCCACAGCACCACTTCTGGCTTTTTTTTTCTGCTTATGTGGTGCTGAGGAATTGAACCCACGGCCTCATGCATGCAAGGCAAGCGCTCTACCACTGAGCCACTTTCCCAGCCCTTTAATGACAGTTTTAATTCTGATGGGCAAGTTGCAGAAATTCTGTTTTCTGCATACAAAATATATTCAGTACAGATTAGGAGGTCTAGTATATAATAATGTAACTAATTTCTTTTTTCAGTTAATTTTTACTTTTGTTTTCAAAAACTTAATAGATGTTCACATTAGTTGCGATAGAAAGCTCAGATGTTCTTTATAAAGTAAAACATTACCGAATTCATGGCTAAATGTAATTCATATTTTGCTTTTGCATTAAAAAATCTGTAGCCGGGCACTGGTGGTTTACGCCTGTAATCCTAGCTACTCAGGAGGCTGAGATCCTAGGATCAAGGTTCAAAGCCAACCTGGGCAGGAAAGTCGGTGAAACTCTTTATCTCCAATAAACCACCAGAAAACCGGAAGTGGCACTGTAGCTCAAATGGTAGAGCACTAGCCTTGAGCTGAAGAGCTGAGGGACAATGTTCAGGCCCAGAGTTCAAGCCCCATGACAGACCAAAAAAAAAAAAACCTGTATAATGTGGATGGAATGTAGCTTGTTGGTAGAGTGTGTTTACTTAGTGTGCGCAAGGCCCTGGATTCAAACTCCAACACAAAAGAAGAAAAGGACAGGAGAGGAGAAAAAAAAAGAAAAGAAATTACATTAACATTTTTTATAAAACTTTTAATGCAACCAACCTATGTAATAAAGACCCCTAACATTTGTTTTGTTTTTGCCAAACATATCTGTTTTTTTTCACTCTTCTAATATTGTTTTAAAGTTACCTAGAGTATAATTTTCTTTTAGTAGAGACCTAGGGATTAAAAATAAGAGAAAGGTACACAAAGTCTTTATACATTGTCTCTCCAGGCCTTAGTTTTCCTTAATGTGTACTTGTGAATGCTGAGTCTTACCTATTCATTTCTTGGGAGAGATATGTTCAGCTTCTCCAGGATCCCACTGTCTGTCCTATCCTCATGTCCCATCTGGGAGTGGTTACACTCTTAATCAAAGCTTGGTCTTTTCTTAATGAGTCTAGAGCAAGGTTGAGAGAACTTTTTCACCCAAGGGCTATTTAAATATTTATAACATCATTCACTGACCATACAAAATTATCAACTTAAAAATAGCCTGCATATTTGGTCCAGCATTAACTCAGCCCAGTGTGATAGGTGGAATTGCTTCGCTTTAGTAAGGTGTATGATATGAGTAGATATTAATGATGTTCCTACTTGCTTGACTGATTGATATCAGTCAATCTGGAGTTCAGTCAACTTTTTGTGTTGGCAAGTTTTGAAAAGAACTGCTCTTGTAGCAATATGTTGTCCAAACATACATGCATATATCAGTGCATGTCTCCTACAAGTGGGAAATCCATCATGGTACGTAATGTTTGTAGAACTCAAGCAGTGGGAGGTGGTTGTAACTAGCTTTCATCTCATGATCACTTTGCAATTGATCTCATGTTGTAGGTTATTAGGCACATCGGCTGCTTCTACACTGAACAATATACCACAGATGCTCAATTTTGTTTACATTCACATTCTTGAATCTGTCATCAAATGCTTCAGTTAAGTTTCATGCCTTCACTAGTGATTCAAGTGTTCTGGAAGGCTTTAATATTTCCATAAGGGAAATGTATTATTCTTTTCAAGTTGCACTTTTCACAGCATTAAGTTTCAGATTATTTCACATTTGAAAACGGCAAACTGAGAGGCTAACTGGGATCCTGAAGCTTGAAGTTCAGCAATGAGAAGTACTTAGTCATGTCCACTATGAACTCTAGATCATACATCACACAGCCATTTGCTGTTGTTGCATTTGCTGACAGATTTTCCCTTCATGTCCTGTGCTATTTGATTTCATGCCACAGTTTGTAAAACCTCATTAGCCTGTTCACACAACTTAGCTGCCGTACTTCACAGTGATAAACAAGAGCAATGTACTTAGAGTCACAGGCTTTCCTGAAGCTGAAAACCGGTTCTGGCTTCTTGGAAGTTGAAAAATGATAACTAACATCAGATTAGGAAAGAGAAGGGGGGGAGGTGGGGAGGAAAGGGATGGTAGAGAAAAAACAAAGGAGAGGGTAACAATGCTCAACAGGAAACAGACTCATTACCTTGCTCATGTAAATATAACCCCTCTGTACAATATCTTTACAATAAAAGTATATATTTAAAATTTTTTAAATTAACATAAAAAAGAAAAGAGAAGAATAACAAAGATGATGACACAGTGAACAATTGAAATGAGAATGATCTGAAAAAAAAAACTAAGAAGCCATTGGAAAAAAATGAATGGCATTTTAAATATTGTAAAAATTGCTTTAATGGGGTGTGACCTGCAATCCTACCTACCTGAGAAACAAAGGAAGATTTTGAGCTGAGGGCAGATTAGGCAGAAGTTACCATTTTAAGATTATACTATGAAAGTTAACAATGAAATACAGGTATTGTACTATCAAATTCATAGTAAGAATCTGGTGACAGGACTCAAGTGGTATGCAGGTCTTGACTTAAGTCTTTAGAACTGAAAAAATTGTAGTTAGCTGCAATTTAGGATTGTTTGTTGAATTAGTGAATAGTTGCGATTTAACTCTAAATCCTTTTTTGAGGGGTTGGGAAGAAATGCTTAACATGTGCCTACTGAACTGCATCCCCAGCTCCTAAATTTTGTTTTATGGAAAAGTCACTTTCATAATTTTTTTTGTAGGTCCTGGGGTTTGAACTCTGGGCCTGAACATTGTCCCTCAGCTCTTCAGCTCAAGGCTAGTGCTCTACCACTTGAGCCACTGAGTCACTTACGGTTTTCTGAGTGGTTTATTGAAGATAAGAGTCTCACGGACTTTCCTGCCCCCACTGGCTTTGAACAGAGATCCTCAGATCTCAGCCTCCTGAGTAGCTAGGATTACAGGTGTGAGCCACCGCACCCAGCTTACTTTCATAAATGTTGTGTCATTTCAACATACATTCATCTAGTCCAAGGAAGTCCTTAGTTTTTGAGAATCTTTCTTGCTGTCATCTGTTGCCCATAGGCATCTCACTCTCCATACTCTCCATACTGGTCTGGGAAGACACTAGAAAGAGAGGAAAGGGACTGGGAGGAAAGGGAAGCAGTTTTGTTGATTCACCTCTGATTCCAAGAATGCTTAGAAAACATGGTGTGGGAAGCTCAGAGCTGCTCAGATTTTCATGTGTACACTAAACAATTTCACTTGTTAATGTGATTTTGTTCCATCATGGTACATAATGTTTGTAGAACTCAAGCAGTGGGAGGTGATTGTAACTAGCTTTCATCAAAATTGTTTTCTTTTCCTTTTTACTTGACTATACTGTCTCCCGCTTTGTCCATATTTCCCGCTCTATCAACCCTTTCCTTAAT
This sequence comes from Dipodomys ordii, assembly GCF_000151885.1. Classification (NCBI taxonomy): domain Eukaryota; kingdom Metazoa; phylum Chordata; class Mammalia; order Rodentia; family Heteromyidae; genus Dipodomys; species Dipodomys ordii. Next base: position 320,099 of record NW_012267298.1, on the reverse strand, counting down.
GTTCTTCTCTGTTTATATTGCCATGTGTAGATTCTTAATTGTACTTTTTTATAAAATGGGATCATCCCACTCATATTTCTGTGTTTTAATTTTCCCACCCCCCCAAAAAAAATAGTTCTCAGAAATCCTTCACTTAATACATCTCGAATTCATTCTTGCTAATGGTAATTAAGTTATGTTTGCCTTGTCTCATTTACTTTGTTTGTGAGGCTGCAAGGAAAAATAAATCTTGGTCCTAGCCTTAGTAGGTTGGTGCTTGTATTTTTAGGGGATAGAATCTTAAGCATGACACTGTTATAAGAGGGCATGTATTGTTTTTTGTATAGATATTCACTTCGCAAAAAGATGAACAGTTCATATTTCACCAATAGTGCACTTTCCCATGTTCTACCTGGAACACCTGGAACAAATATTGTTTTAATCATTGGCAACCTAATGTATCTAGTGACTTGGGGTACTTACTTTAATTCATAGTTCCTTCACTGCTAGTGACTTATGTATCTTTTCTTAAACTTTATCATGTGGATTACCCTTTGTAAATCACCCTCCCCTTTGTGATGTTCGTCCACTTTTTGGTTGAGTAGCTAGCTCTCTTGTCATCCACTTGTGAGATCCTTTGTAAGATCTTTCCACATTTCAGCCCCATATTCCAGATTGCCATAGAAAAGCCTTTAAATGTTAGATACTAAATGTCTTTATAGCTTTGGGTTTCCTTCTGGAATCCTGAGTTCTTAAAAGTGACAATTTTAATTCAGACTACCCAGTGTGAGAAGAATACTCATTTCCAAAAGAATACTGCTAGTAAAGGCCTTGTATTGACAAGTGAGTGTGTGATACACTATTTGTTTATCTTGGCCAAACTCTCAAACATTTCATAACTTTTTATACTTTTTTTTCTCCAGGGCTTATCTCCTCAGTAGTACTACAGGGAGCTATCAGGGCAAAGTTCACCTCTATGTTGTTATTTATATACTTGCCATACAATGATAAATAGTGTTGAATTCCTGCTCACTTGCTGCAGTTTTTTCACAATACTAGTCATCCTCCATTCTCTAATGATTTGGGCTTTACATCAGAATCATCTTGAGAGCTTCTTTAAAAATCACAAGCTTAGGGGCTGGGAAGGTAGCTAAGTGGTAGAGTGCTTGCCTTGCATGCATGAGGCCTTGGGTTCAATTCCTCATCACCACATAAACAAAAAAAGCCAGAAGTGGATCCAGTGGTAGAGTGCTAGTCTTGAACTGAAGAGTTGAGGGATGGCGCCCAGGCCCAGAGTTCAGGTCCCATGACTGACCAAAAAAATATCTATATATATCTATCTATATATATATAGATATGTATATATCACATGCTTAACCAGATACCAGTGGCTCACACCTATAATCCTAGTTACTCAGGAGGCTGAGATCTGGAGAATTAAGATCTGAAACCAGCCCAGGCCAAAAAAAAAAAAAAAAGTCCATCTTCACAATACAGCAAAAAGCAGGGCTAGAAACATAGTGCAAATGGTGGAGTCTAGCTAAGTAAGCAAGCCAAGCAAGCACAAAGGCCCTGCCTTCACCCTGCTAAAAACACCTCCTCCAAAAACAATTAAATGGTTTCGATCTGCTTATTACCTGATTAATGGAGCCTTTTAATGTTCTAGGAGATTCTATTACTCTGCCAGACTTGAGAATGACTATACTATAAAATAAGTTGCTTAAACATCTTTATCTCTAACCTAGCAAAGAGGCCCTCAGCATGTGATGATTAGGTAAAGAAGATAGATCTTTGCCTTCAAGAACTTTCAGAAGAATGGCTTGTTAACAATAATTACAATGTTTCATGTGTAATTGGAAGTATGCAATTAGCAATAATTGATTCTGCTAACAGCCAGACTTTAGTACTGAATCATATGGGACTTTTGGACTAACTTAACTGTCTATAAATAATTTTGGTACAATTATGTAGAACCTATATAATACTGAAAAAATCTTGGATATGTTTATACCTTAACTTTGTAAGTCCATTTGGTAGATAACTTAAAGTTGATGTACAAGGGTATGCCTCTGAGCTCTTGTTTCTTGTTTGCAGTTACTTGCTAAAAGTATTGAATCATAAAGGATAAGGGAGATGTTGGGAACATAGCTACCCTATGTCTTCTAACTCAGAGATGAGCAATATCATATTTTTTCTCAGAAGTAGAACTGAATAAAAGTCAGAAAGAGGTCTAGATATTTAGTTTAGCAAAGGCTCTCCACACTGAAAACATGGAGAATAAATGCCCAGCCCCATATCAGAACTTAAATTTTATATAGTGAGTTTGAGAGGAAAAAAAATCTTATATGTGTCTTAAAGTATATACACATGCTTCCTTTAAAAATAGACATTTACATACTCTTTGTTTTAAAACAGATTCTTTAATGGAGAATCCAGTCAGTGTGCACACCTGGTTTTATGCAATGATCTACAGACCCCAGCTCTGAAGCCAGTTCATCATTCCCACTATCCACGTGTGGACTAATTGGTCATCCTCACAATGTTGGACTTCCTAGCTGAGAACAACCTCTGTGGCCAAGCAATCTTGAGGATTGTCTCCTGTGGCAATGCCATCATAGCTGAGCTGCTGAGGCTGTCCGAGTTTATTCCTACTGTGTTCCGGTTGAAAGACCGAGCTGATCAACAGAAGTATGGAGATATCATATTTGATTTCAGCTATTTTAAGGTACTCTCCCCTGTGACATTTGTATTGCTGTCCTTTTCAACAAAACCTGTTTTCTCTAGGAGCCATGATACCCCAAAAGGTCAAGTCATTAAGGAGAAAGAGTTTAAGATAAGAACTTTTGAACCAAACACTATCAGCTCTCAACTGAGAAGATGGAGCCATTATGTGGAAAATCCTAACACAAAATAGTCAGATTTTAAAAAGAAAATGTTGGGCATATGTATTTCATCTTTTAAGTACCCCTCAGTTGCAAAGGGATTTTCTGCCTAGTCTTCTATTATCTTCATGATTTTCTGTTGCTCTGATTTAAATTTAAGAACATAGTACACTTTAAACAACTATGTAGTGAGAGAGGGAAGGAAGGGGTGACATTGCCCAAAAAGAAATGCACTCTTTACTGACTTAGGTATTTGTAACCCCTTTGTACATCACCTTTGTAATAACAAATAAAAAATTAAATTAATAAAAGACTGTAGAAGCCGGGCGCCAGTGGCTCACAC
>NW_012267298.1:303453-304465 GCF_000151885.1 Dipodomys ordii | reverse complement strand
CCGGAAGTGGCGCTGTGGCTCAAGTGGTAGAGTGCTAGCCTTGAGCTGAAGAGCTGAGGGACAGCACCCAGGCCCAGAGTTCACAGGCCCCACGACCGGGGAAAAAAAAAAAAAGAAAAATTAAAAGCAGTTTTAACCAAGAGTAATAATAAAAATAATTTGTTTTGATTACTCTGAGAGAACACTGAATGTTTAATTCTGCTTAAAAAGCATTTCTCAGGAAAAGAAATAGTTCCAAATGCATGGGGAAATATATATGTCCACATTTTAAAAAATATTTAAAGTTGCATAATTTTAAAGTACTATACAGCAAAGATTGTGAAAAATGTATAAATATATCATTAAAGAAATGTATAACCAGCTGGGTGCCAGTGGCTCACGCCTGTAATCCTAGCTACCCAGGAGGCTGAGATCTGAGGATCACAGTTCAAAGCCAGCCCAGGCAGAAAGATAGTCAGATTCTTACCTCCAATTAACCACCAGAAAACCAGAAGTGGCACTGTGGCTTCAGCCTTGAGCTGAAGAGCTCAGGGACAGTGCCTAGGCCCAGAGATCAAGCCCCATGATTGGCAAAAAGGAAAAAAAAAGAAAAAATTTTGTTAACACATTTGAAAACTCAGAAAAAATGGATAATTTTGTTAAATCAAATTTGATAATACATGTTTTTAAAAAAGAGAAAGCTTAAATAGAACAATAACCGTTAAAGAGAGAAAACTGATGATCAGTTTTCACCACCAGTCAACTCCCACGAAAATGGGGGCGGGGGGGCAGTGGGGGGAAGGGAGGGCGGGTAGAACCCCAAGGTCTTGAAGACCACAGGATTTCACAAGCAAACTCTTAGCAAACCTTGAAGTAGTACATTTGGAGTGGATGTGTGAAGAACTGCAACAATACTGCTTTGCTTCCTTCGGTCCAGGGATTCTCAAAAATGTGAATAAGAGGCCCCCAGAGGTCCTCAAGAGACTCTCAGTGGTCATTAAAATACAAACTTTTCTTTTCTTTTCTTTTTTTT
>NW_012267298.1:297102-303403 GCF_000151885.1 Dipodomys ordii | reverse complement strand
CCTTGAGCTGAAGAGCTGAGGGACAACACCCAGGCCCAGAGTTCAGGCCCCACAACCGGACCCAAAAAAAAAAAAAGAGAGATTCTAAGTTCTTTTTTGGGGTGGGGGGTGGTCCAGTTGTGAGGTCTGAACTCTGGGCCTGGGCACTGTCCCTCAGCTCTTCAGCTCAAGGCTAGCCCTCTCTCTACCACTTGAGTCACAATGCTACTTCCAGCTTTTTTTTTCTACTTATGTGGTGCTGAGGAATCGAACCCAGGGCCTCATGCATGCAAGGCAAACGCTCTACCACTGAGCCACCTTCTCAGCCCCAAGATTCTAAGTTTTTAAAAACATTAAAGAGAAGACCACAAACTAGTAAATTTCAGAATCCCTAATATCCTTTATTATGTACTTTTAAAATCTTTGCTTTTTAAAAGATGTTGTAATTTCCATAATAAATTAATAACTTGGGTTTTATTTCTAGATATCTAGATGATCTCAATGAAGGTGTTTATATTCAGCAAACAATAGAAACTGTGCTTCTCAATGAAGATGGAAAACAACTCCTAGTAAGTAATAGTGAGCATATAAGGTAGAAATCCAAGAAGAGGAAACTGAGCATTTTTTTTTCCTCTATAAGTCACAAATACATAGAGAACACTAGTTAAAAAGAAGCAAGTAAGGTGATAATAATCTTCTAATCTACAGGTACAAAACTGAGGTTAGAAAGTACTAAACAGCCGGGCACCTGGTGGCTCACTCCTATAATCCTAGCTACTCAGGAGTCTGAGATGTGAGGATCATGGTTCTAAGCCAGCCCGGGCAAGAAGGGCAAGAAAATCCGTGAAACTCTTATCTCCAATTAACCACCAGAGAAGTGGTGCTGTAGTTCAAGTGGTAGAATGCTAGCCTTGAGCTGAAGAGCTGAAGGACAGTGCTCCGGCCCCACGACCAACAAAAAAAAAAAGTCATAAACAGTGAATGAAATTACCAATGAATAAAAGACTGTGGATGTTATGAGCTTCTTTGCTGTAAGAATTCTATCTTCTTTACATCTTGCATCCTAGACATCTAGCCTAGAACTTCACACATAGACACACTTAATGTTTATTAAATATGTGAATGGCTTTATAATGAAGTAATATAAAGTAGTATAATGAAGTCATAATGGGATTTCATTTTTCCTAATCCAAGCAAAATACCAAAAATAGGCCAGCTGAAAGATAACCACTGTGAGTTAAAATTTATTTGGGTGTTGGGCGGCAGCGGCTCACACCTTTAATCCTAGCTACTTAGAAGGCTGAGATCTAAGGATCCAAGTTCAAATCCAGTCCAGGGAAGAGTGTCTGTGAGACTCTTATCTCCAGTTAACCACCAGAAAAACTAGAAGTGGCACTGTGACTCAAGTGGTAGAGTGCTAGCCTTGAGCTAAAGAGCTCAGGGACAGCGCCTAGGCCCATAGTTCAAGCCCCAAGACCACTAAAAAAAAAATTATTTGAGGTAAATTTTCAAAGCCTATACTGCACAGAAGTTGAGAACCCTTTATAGAAAAGTGGTATTTTCCTTAAATATAAAACTTTTAGGAAAAATGGATCAAAGTGATCTTTTTAAGTGTTGTTAACTTCATAAAAATCTGTACTTCTATGAATTTGGCCATTGTCTTTTCTCTTCCTAGTGTGAAGCACTGTACTTATATGGAGTTATGTTGCTGGTCATCGACCAAAAGATTGAAGGGGAAGTCAGAGAAAGAATGCTAGTCTCTTACTATCGATACAGGTACCCTGCCCCCTGCACTGCTCCCCTGTCCGAAGCACCTCCACACTCCTTTTGGTGGAATGTAACATGTTCTCTTATACCACCATAACTCAGTTTTTTTAAAAAAGGAATCTGAATTTTCTCTACTGAGTTTTGGAAGTCAAATATTTTTTAAGAAACATTTTCAAATATGATTCCTTGACAAACAAAAAAAGTGAAATGTGTTTTCTTTTGTCATTTTTGTGATAAAGACTGAAAATTTTTGAGTCAGGATCAGATTGACAGTGCATTCTCACCCATTTATGCATAGACACAAAAACTAGCAACAGGACTTAGCCAAGATCTCATGTTGTATGTGTCTGTATAGAACCATGAGTATTCAGGAAGTACGGTCTTGAAAAAGAGCCAGTTTTTAAAATTTCGGCACCCAGCTTAAGGTTTTCTCTATGTTTAGTGAAGGAATCAAAAACTGTTTTTTAAAAATAGTATCTGAAATAGATTCAGGGAAGAAACCATCAAAAAAAAGAAAAAGTTACTGTATGACTTTAGGATAATAATGTGAGGAGTAAAATGAAACTTTTAAGTTTGGGCCCAGTGAAAAGCAAAAGAGGCTTATCCTCAACTGAAAAGGATTGAGGACATTGTGTTCTTAGCAACACTGGCTACTGCTGTCTTATCAGCTATAATTTAACCTCAAGCTTTTACACTAGCCTGTTGGCTTTCAGCTTCATCATATATGAAGAAAGTATCTACTAGTGTATATCATTCACAGCACTTGAACTGTAAGCTGTTGTATCATCTGTATTTTAAAAAATGAAACTTGAATGACCTTGCCTACGTTTCTGGAAATACCTGGGAAAAAACAAAAGCAACAAATAATGTAAGAAAGAAGGAAAAAGAAAAGCCCACCTTTGAAAAATCAGACTTTGTCCCTCTGAATACAAACAAATCCCATGAAGAGGAAAACACCCACCAACACTGGACAATTGCCAGACTTGAGCTGAAGGAGAGTCTTACATCACCAAATATGAGGTCATCTCAAGTTGACCATTGTTTGGGTTAGTTCATTTCTCTCAGGGTTTAATTTTTCACCCTGAAAGTCACAAATATTTTTATTAGGTCACTACAGAAGGCGCAGCTTGCCAAAGGAAAGCTAGCTAATATATATGACACTTTAAATTGGTATAATGTAATGTGATTTTTTTTTTAGTTGTGAAATGTTTGTTTAGCTTTACATTATTTATCTATAATCCTGAAATCCAAAGAGCTCTGAAAAAGATATCTGCATACACACACATACCTCATTTGGCAGCCAAACCTGAACCTAAAACTATTTAGAGTCAAACCTACTCAGAACAACTAAATAGATGAGCCAATTTTTTTCCTCTACAATCACGAATGTCCATTCACCTTGGGATAGAACTCACCCCCTGCTGGAATATTGTATTGTATGTGATCTAAATATCATATTACCTTGTGACATACGGAAAATGCTGAATTCTAAAACAAATCCAGTCCCAAGGATTTGGGGAAATGGATGTTGGATCTTTACCTAGAACTAATATCTGTCTTTTAAATGGGTTTTTAAATACATAATGAACTTTAATGATACAAACTGTCAAATCTAGTTGGAATTCTTCACTTTTCTGTACTGTACTTCTGAGTTTCTAATATATAAGGTTTCTTTGTCTCTTTATTCCCATGTAAACATGACTTAGTGCGGCTCGGACTTCTGCTGATTCAAATATGGATGATATTTGTAAGCTTCTACGAAGTACAGGTTATTCTAGCCAACCAGGAGCCAAGAGACCACCCAACTATCCCGAGAGCTATTTCCAAAGGGTACCTATCAACGAAACCTTCATCAGCATGGTCATTGGTCGACTGAGATCTGATGATATTTACAATCAGGTAGGAATTAAATCTATTAGGACCTTATTAGTTTAAAGATTGAGTTCACTTTTCTCCTCAGTTACCTCTTTGTGTCTTTTCCTCAAAGAGTGAAAATTATAGTGAGAAACAATGTCATGGAAATGAGACAAACAATTAGAAAGATGTATTCTTTTAGTCATTCATTCAAGAAATTGTTATTGATTATGTGTTGGGTACCCATTCATGTATAAAGTGCTAGGGCTCTATCACTAAAGAAGGTAGGTCATGGACCCTAAACATTATGAGCTTGTAGCTTAGGAAAATAGATACCTAGTGAAGGAATTACAAGAAAACAAGCTGAGTGTTGTACAAGGGGAAGCCCAGGCTGCCAGAGAGCATGTAGCAAGGTAGGAAGATTGCCAAGGTAGGGGAACCAGGGGGCAGTCCGGGGGATAGAAAAGGCTTACACAGGGCTAAAGTACCTGCAGCATCTTAAAGTTACCTCACGTTCCTCATTCACTTACTGAGAAGAATACTGAAGAGAGTTTCCATTTGATTTCATTGTTAGGAAAATGATGTTGTTTTGTGTATTACTGTAACAGAATAAAGAATTGTGACTTTGATAACTGGGCATCATATATCATATATTCAGAACATACTTGCTCTGTATAGAACTTTAGGAAACCTATTTACTCAGTCTTTCGTGTGTATATGGAAAGCATCAATAAGAGTCTTTTGTTCTTCCTTTTTGTTTTGTTTTAACATCAGAAGCTACCTCAGGTACTAGGTCTTCATAGCAATTGTTGCCATTCATTGAGAATTTCATCTAAGCTAGCATCGTGGTGGTGATTGGGATTCATATTGCTTTCTCTGCTCAAAATAGATGCCATTATACCCATACTAGAAAAATACGTTTCATTAATTTTCACAAGGTCATACAACTAGGTAACAGAGGCATAACTGGAGTTTGGGTCTGTATGAATTCAGATCCTATGCTGTTTCCTTACTGTCTCTCATTACGATATTTGGTCTCTAACTCCAACCATTTATTGGTATCTGAGGCACTGTGTTTCTATTTTCTCCAATTCAAAAGACAGCCATTGAATTGGACTAGCAGATTCCATTGGGATGATGAAGGAGGTGAGAATTCCGAGTTGCAGAACAGTTTAAAATCAGAACAGTAAGTTGAGCTTATCAGTTCTAGGGGGTTGTCTGTGATAGGGAAGACACAAAATGGACAACTAGTAGGAGATACAGGATCAGCACTTTTTTTTTGGGGGGGGGGGTCCGGTCATGGGGCCTGAACTCCGGGCCTCAGCTCTTCAATTCAAGGCTAGCGCTCTACCACTCAAGCCACAGCGCCACTTCTGGCTTTTTTCTTTTTGCTTATGTGGTGCTGAGGAATCAAACGCAGGGAATCAGGCATGCAAGGCAAGCGCTCTACCACTGAGCCACCTTCCCAACCCTTTTTCTTTATTTTTTAGGACAAAAATCTCACTTTGTAGCATAGGCTGGCCTCAGAGTCACTGTGTACCTTAGGCTGGCGTGACCATGCCCACCTGTTTTTTTCTTTTTGCCTTCCTTTTTTTTCTTTTTTAAGATAGATCAAATGGTAGCAAAGTGAAGGGTTAAAAGAACACAGTGAGGTTAGGAATAAAAGAAGTCAATATGTCAAGGCTACAACCTGTAAATTGCACCAGGGCCAGTATGTTGACAGGTGATGGCCTCTGGGAAATGATTACGCCCTAGAACAAATGATTGGATTTAAGTATGTGGACATTCAGTGTTACCAATGCTATATTGCAGGTCTCTGCTTATCCTCTGCCAGAGCATCGAAGCACCGCCCTGGCAACTCAAGCTGCCATGTTGTACGTCATTCTCTACTTTGATCCTTCCATTCTTCACACCCATCAAGCAAAAATGAGGGAGATCGTAGACAAATACTTTCCAGATAATTGGGCAAGTACTGCTGGTTTGTTTGTTTGTTTTCAAGTAAATTTGTTACAGAATTCTTTTGGCCATTAACCCTCAGGTTATACTATTGTAAATACTTGGACAAAAAGAACACTTAGGCAAAATTACTTTGTATATTGAGAATTTATAAGTCATAACATGAAGTACTTAAACCAGTGAGTAAATTTTTTGACAAACACATTAGAATTTTCCTTGAATGGAAAACAAGCATTGAAATATATCTTGCTTTATCTGTTGAGATTACAACTGAGTTAAAGGTTTTTCTGGCTTGTTGTTTTTTTTAAATAAATCTAAGCTAGCAAAATTCATTTGCCAGTTTTTGAATAGGAATTCCCCTTCCATGATAAGGGGTTTTTTTGTTTTGTTTTGTTGTTGTTTTTTGTCAGTCGTGGAGCTTGAACTCTGGGCTTGGGTGCTGTCCCTGCACTCCTCAGCTCAAGTGTTCTACCATTTGAGCTACAGCACCACTTCTGGTTTTCTGGTGGTTTATTGGAGATAAGAGTCTCATGGACTTTCCTGCCTGGGCTCACTTTGAACTGCAATCCTCAGCTGTCAGCCTCCTGAGAAGCTTGGATTACAAGTGTGAGCCACCAGTGCCTGGCTCTATGATAAGTTTTATCTGCAAGGGGCTGGGAAGGTGGCTCAGTGGTAGAGCGCTTGCCTTGCATGCATGAGGCCCTGGGTTTGATTCCTCAGCACCACATAAGCAAAAAGAAAAAAG
>NW_012267298.1:295072-296712 GCF_000151885.1 Dipodomys ordii | reverse complement strand
TCGGTCATGGGGCTTGAACTCTGGGCTTGGGCGCTGTCCTTGTGCTCTTCAGCTCAAGGCGAGCACTCTACCACTTGAGCCACAGCACACTTCCGGTTTTCTAGTGGTTTATTGGAGATAAGAGTCTCACGAACTTTCCTGCCTGGGCTGGCTTTGAACTGCGATCCTCAGATCTCAGCCTCCTGAGTAGCTAGGATTACAGGCGTGAGCCACCAGCACCCTGCTCAAAGTACCATTTCTTAAAGGAATACAACTGAGTTATTGTATCTAGTGTACATGAACTGTTTTCCATGTACAGAGGTTTTATCCATCTTGAATCAATTGCGCTTTATTCTCAGTATATTTTTTTTCTGTTTCCTGCCACTGAATTACAGCTATTGAGTCTCATTAACTACTGTTATGAGAAACCATTAAATTACTGGCAGTATGAGAAGAATCTATAGTAAATCATACTTGCTAGCTTAAAATTGAGCAGCCAATTACAAAACTCTGATAGACTTGCTTCATATTTCTCAGCTTAATAAAACTCTTAATCCAGAATACTGTAACTGTAAGCATATTTAATAGTAAGAAAGATTAAAATCCAGTTGTAATCCTGTAAGATACCTACCTTAAAAAAACTCATAGCACTGACACACACTAGTATAGAGATTTAAAAAATAGATATGCCAAGCAGGGTGCTTACATCTATCTAACTACTCAGGAGGCTAAGCTGAGGATTGCAGTTCAAAGTCAGCCAGGGCAATAAAGTCCATGAGACTCTTATCTCCAATTAACCACAGAAAACTAGAAGAGGAGCTGTGACTCGACGTAACAGAGCACTAACATTGAGGGGAAAAGCTCAGGGACAGTATCCAGGCCCTGAGTTCAATCCCTATGACCTACCAAAAAAAAAAAAAAAAACTGGATAAGCTAATTAAATGCCAACAAGTAAAAATATTACTGAGAAAACATCACAAAATGGAGAATGCAAAAAAAATTAGATAGAGGAATCATTTATAATATTACAAAAACATTCCAATGAGATGACTTTTTTCTTTTTTTTCATTGGTCATGGGGCCTGAACTCTGGGCCTGGGCGCTGTCCCTCAGTTCTTCAGCGCAAGGCTAGCACTCTACTACTTGAGCCAAAGCGCCACTTCCGGCTTTTTCTGCTTATGTGATGCTGAGGAATCCAGGGCCTAATGCATGCAAGGCAAGCACTCTACTACTGAGCCACCTTCGCAGCCCCGAGATGACTTTATATGCACTCAAAATACCTGAAGCAAAAACCTACAGACTTACAAGGGAAAAGTGACAAAACCATTATCATGAAATTTTAATACACCCATCCGTACACATGCACACATACACACGCATATAGGTGTGCCCTTCTGAAAGTATATAATAAATGTTTCATATGTATTTTTAAAAGGATATACATGAAAGTTTAATATGTACCTTAGATCAGGAAGGAAGCCAAGATAATAAAAAAATGTTTTTGAAAGCCTACAGACTATGTTCTCTTACTACAGCAAAATTAAATAAAAAAAAATTAAAAGCAGGGGCTGAGAAGGTGGCTCAGAGGTAGAGCGCTTGCCTTGCATGCCTGAGGGCCTGGGTTAGATTCCTCAGCACCACATAAGCAAAAAGAAAAAAGCC
>NW_012267298.1:127078-292587 GCF_000151885.1 Dipodomys ordii | reverse complement strand
TTACATGGGCAGGATAATGCGTACATTTCTTACCAAGCATTGCAGCCTCCTCCTTTGTTTACCCTTCACATCCCTTCCCAGCCTCCCCCCTCCCTGGAGACTCAAGTTCTAAAGAAAATTCTCTGCCCAAAACTGAGTCAGGCCAGGTGTTGGTGGCTCATGCCTGTAATCCTAGGTACTCAGGAGGCTGAGATCTGAGGATCACGGTTCAAAGCCAGCCTGGGCAGGAAAGTCCATGAGACTCTTATCTCTAATTAATCACCAGAAATGGTGCTGTGGCTCAAGTGGTAGAGCGCTTATCTTGAGCTGAAGAGCTTAGGGACAGCACCCAAGCCCAGAGTTCAAGCCCCAAGACCAACAAATCAGTTCTGATGAGCTATTTAGCTTATTTAGGCAATAAGACCCTGAATACTCAATTTCAAAGTTAAATAGCTACATGTGTTTCTGATAAGACCAGGCAGAAGGAATTGTCAAAAAATCAGTTATTTTATTGAGGTTTGGTATTTCTAAATGTTTGGTATTTCTAAATGGTTACGTTCCTTAGCCTTACCGTCTGGGTTATTGAATTTCCAATGTGATGAGACAATATTGATTCCAAAAACTTTGTCATGTTTTATTCAAATAAATGGAATTCCATAAATAATGCACAAAATAATCTGTGCTGGCAGGTCTTCTAGAAATATAGTAGAGAATGTGGCACATCCATACTTACAGAGCATTAATTTTTCATCACTAAAACTCCCATTCCACAGTTACATATTTTTATTTATGACATTTTAAGTCACTACTTGTCAATTTTTAGTAACTTGACTAGCTTAATGATGTTCCGCATAGGACTTTTGCTTTAGTAAAGCAAAATAACCAAATTTCTAAAGGATTTTGATACACTGAGTCCCATTATTTTTGTTAAGCTTCATATGCCTGTAGAAGTCTCATTTTTAGCATGTCTGTTCTGTTCTGCCTCCGCTGTCAACAGTAACAGCAAGAGCAGGCAGCTTTTGTCCTTACACTTCTTTTCCATCCAGATCTCCCTCTGCCATGAAAGAAACCAGTAAGGGATTGACTTGAAATGTAATTTATTTTCGATTATTATTTTTGTGTGTGTGACAGTATTGGGGCTTTGAACTCAGGACCTCTTGCATTCTTAGATGGGACTATATACCTGAGCCACACACACCTTCACTTCTGGCTTTTTGCTGGTTAAATTGAAAGTAAGAGTCTCATGGATTTGTCTGGTCTGCCTTTAAACTGCAGTGATCAGTTCTCACCTCCTGAGTAACTAGGATTATAGATATGAGTTACTGGTGCTAAGTAAGTGATAAATAATTTTTTAATGTAATTCCAGTTTGTGTTTTAACTTTCTAAGGCTAGCAGATATGCTACTGTCAGCGAGAAAGTGCATGCCCAAGTGCTGCAGTTTCTGAAAGAAGGTTACTTAAGGGAAGAGATGGTTCTGGATAACATCCCAAGGTTGCTGAACTGCCTACGAGACTGCAATGTTGCCATCCGGTGGCTGATGCTTCACACTGCTGACTCAGGTAATGCCCATGAACAATGCTTATTTATAGAGATCCACGTAGAGGCTTTCAGAATTCACACAGGCTCTCTTCAACACTTCCTTGTTCTTTCATATCTGTCACTAAATGATCTGCCCACATCATACTATTCTGTGGCCACTCCCCCTTGGTAACATGGCAGCCCCAGCCTCACCACTCTTCCAATCAAGTTCTTCACAGTCCCTCTAACCACCTGTTTCCACACAGGAGTAGTCCACAGTGAAAAAGGCTGGACTTCCTCAGGCTTCAACTCTAAAAATGTGTGCAATTTCTCCTCCACCTTCTCATATCTTTCTCACAAGGGCTGCTTCCATCATTTCTCTTACTGACCTAGATCCATGTACAGTTTACCCACAGTGAGAATATTATGGATAACATTTTAAATCATCTCATTGATTGGCTTTTAAATAGCTGAGTTTGTCTGTTTCTAAATTTCAGTTCCAGTGTCAGGATTTTACTGTGTTGAATCAGCTTATAATCTTCCCTACCAAAGCCTTCCATTTACAAGCATATAAACAATGCTAGCCCTCACTTTAGCCTAACATAAAACCAGCTGTGATTTTCTTGTGATTCTGCTTCAGCTTCAGGCTCTCTCTGGACCTAAGAGTCAAGCCTATGTTTTGGGAGCCAGCAGCCTCCTGGCTTTCCACCCATGCCAAGGCAACCTCGGCATGCCAGAGGTCTGGGTTTCTATCTTCAGCTACATCTGTTTTCCATGTTTGTGCTGGCAGTTGTCTGACCTGATTGCACAAGGATATGATTCACCAGAAGCAAATGATTTGCCTCTCTGGGTATGACTCAGTCATGGGGAAAGTGACGACTTATTTAGCCATGGTAATGTGGCAGTCATAGTGTGTAGATTCTCTGGCTGCCTCCTGTTGGCGCTCTACAGACCTTTCCCCGAGGTCCAGGATGCTTCTGCAAAGCCTGGTGGCTGTGGGGGACACACCCTGAGCAGCACTGGGTAAGTAAGATTGGCTGGCTGCTGAAGCCGGGCCCTAGGCTACCACAGTTCTAGGATTCATCCCTAAACTTTTCTGGTCCAGAATTTTCTAGGATCAGAATGGAAAGAGATGATCGGGCCCTGAGAAGACTGGAACCAATGCTGGTTGTACCAAGAATTTCAATGTTAATGTTCATGGAGATATTAGAGTATTTTCCTATTACCTGGGTTATATCCCCTAAACAAAAATGAAGGCAAATTGATACCAGATTTCTTATTTAATTAGAATTACTATAAAGGCAAATAGAATTCCTGAGGCTTAAAAGAATTATTTTTGTTTGTCTGTTTCATATGTATAGTTTAGTTATACAAATACAAAGCTAAAAATGTTCTCTTACTGTAATCTATATCACCATTTTTAATATACACACCGCCCCCCGCCCCCCCCCCCGAGACTCTGGAAAATGCATGAGAAATGAGAGCTCTACAATTTTCCACTAAATTGAGCCTTTTTTCCACCTTGTCATGTGTCTCCTCCTAATGGAGGAGTAACTTAGAAAGTGATACATAAGACAGCTTCTATGGGCTTCACTTCTGAAGCATCAGAAGGATGCAGGATCTTCCAACATGGCCCTGCTATATATGCATACATATATCTGGGCTGCTGATAAAGGAAACTAAGCAAGCAGGACTGTGCATAAGCATACTGTGGGACTAGTGTGAATCTTGTCTCCTGTTCAGTTAGAATGTTACTCCCAGCGGAGTTACACAGGACTCACTGAACTCCCCAAACTTGTGAGAAATGTTACCAACCAGACAAGCTTGTTCAACTCTCCTTCCCAGGGTACTTATTAGGGGCTGATCATGCAAGTAGTATCTGCTTGACAAGTACCAAAATGTCTAGCAAACCATATTGTTCATATAAGAGATAAGCCTTCTTATCAGTTCTCAAAATCCAAGTTTCCCTATGCCAACCAACAGCCAGCCTTACAAACAGGGTAGCAATCTCAGGCCTTCATGTCTACAGTTAAAAAGCATGGGTCAGTATCTAAACCAAAAACTCCAAGCAAACAGGACATAAAGAGACCACCCTCAAATGAAATGTTACCAAAAAGCTCTGCCCTGCCATTGGAGAAGGGGTAGATATAAGCCAACCCTAAAATACTTAGCAACTTTAGAAATACCATCCATCACCTTGCTGTTTTCATTCAACAGTGCATTAGGAAATGTCTTCCCATGTTAGACTCAAATGACATCCAAAGTTCAGTTGCACTTAATAGTATAGACATGCTCTGTTTTACCACCTGTTGTTATTACATGGTGCCTAAAACTTTCAAATGTTCAAATTGAGGAATTCATCTATTTTATAGATATTCCCTGTTCACTTAATAAGTGAATAATTCTTTTTCTTCCTGTTTCTAGCTTGTGACCCCAATAACAAACGCCTTCGTCAAATCAAAGACCAGATTCTGACAGACTGTAGGTACAATCCCAAAATCCTTTTCCAGTTGCTGTTGGATACTGCACAGTTTGAATTTATACTCAAGGAGGTAAAAATATTGAATGAATAATCACCAGAGTTTTATAGTGCTTTTTGCATTTTAAAGATTTTTTTTTAGTAATAAGATTAAAACTAGGTATGGGTGGCTCACGCCTTTAGCTACTCAGGTGGCTAAGATCTGAGGATCATGGTTTGAAACCAGACAAGGCAGGAATGTCTGTGAGACTCTCATCTCCAGTTAACCAACACAAGGCCAGAAGTGGAGCTGCAGCTCAAGTGGCAGAGTGCCAGCCTTCACAAATACTACAGTATCCCACACATCTTTGATGCATTTCATTGCAAATACCCACTATTCCTCTTTTTCAATTGTATTATGACACTGACAAAGAGTTTCTTTTAAAAAAAAGTATTTATACATACTTATCTCAAAAGAGCACAGTAAAATAAACCGTGTGTTTTTGTCTGATATGGCTTTTCATTAGAAACAAGTATTTTCTTTTTGGTTGTGGGACTTCAGCTCAGGGCCTGGGCACTGTCTCTGAGCCTCTTGGTGCTCAAAGCTAGTGCTCTACCACTTGAACTACAGTGCTACTTCCAGTTTTTGAGTGGGTAATTGGAGATAAGAGTCTCACAGGGACTTTTTTTGCTCTGGGCTGGCTTTAAACTGCGATCATCATATCTCAGTCTCCTGGGTAGCTAGGATTACAGACCTGAGCCACCAGCACCTACCAGAAATAAGAGTGTTTTTTAAATAAATATACAGTACCCTTAGTTACACCATTTTCACTCTGGTTCATGTCTTCATAGGGTTACAGAGCTTTGACAAACAGAATTACTATACAATGTAACAAGAAAGAACGTCTGTAGGTAATTTAGCTCATTCCACATGACTAATTAAATTGGAGTTACAAGATTTGTTGCCAAAAAGGACCATAGACCTAGTGGTAAGAAATTGAATCTCATATTAAAAAGTTGATTCTTGAACCTGCCCCAGACCTTCTGAACTAAATCTCTAGGAGTTGACCTTGAGAATTGGAAAACCTTCAAGGCCTGCAGGTTATGCATATATATTAGAGGTGGTCATATTAGAGTTTTGCCCCTAGATTTGTGTATCATAGCAATGCTGGAGAGATAGCATCAGGGTCAATATTAATTTTTTGGTACGTATTTTTCATAGTCCATGTGTTTCATTTTGGGGTCTTTATATAAACAATCTGATCTGGATTTTTTTTCTTGTAAAACCATAAATCTTTCCTGTCTCTTCAACAGATGTTCAAGCAGATGCTTTCTGAAAAGCAAGCCAAGTGGGAGCATTATAAGAAGGAGGGTTCTGAGAGGATGACCGAGCTTGCTGATGTCTTTTCAGGAGTGAAACCTCTGACCAGAGTGGAGAAAAATGGTAATTTGAGGAGGAACTGGTGTGTTTGAAATGTATGTGCAGATGATTTGAAACCTTAGAAACTGGCCAAAAGAGAAAGTCCTGTGCTTTCATCCTTGTATGCTTGATATCATCCTCCTGATTAGTAATAAAGCTTGGAACTTCAGTCTGGGCTATCTCTAGATTTGTGCTGCCCTGGGTAATGTTCACGTTCATTCTGGACTTCAGGTTCCCTAGCTTATGTTTGAAATATGAAGTTAGGCCAAATCATAGGTTCTGCAACTCTGATTCACAGATAGGCTTAAAGAGTCTTAATCTGTCCCTGCCCTTGTGGGATGCAAAGTTGATTTGGGAAAGGGAAGACAAGATATGTAGCTCTGTGACCTCAAGATATGTCACCTAGGAAAAAAAAAAAAGATATGTCACCTAGGAATATTAATAACTAGTAATGGATCACACTAAGATTCTCGTCTTCTAATCCTGCTTGATTTCTGTTCACCAGTATAAATGCCATCTAGTGGCAGTAAAGCAGACCTGCAGACTGTTAAATCTCCAATTTTACTTTAATAATATTGATCCTGCTTCTTTAATTTGTCTAGTAAGCACAAGGCCTTGAGTACAAACATCAGTACCACAAAAAAAAGTTTATAAGCAAAATGCATCTTGGTCAATGTCATCCCTTCCTAAGCTGTTTTTTAATGCTTAATATTTGTCTTGGTGATCATATTCATTTCTGATGAAACTATTTATAGTGATACAGTTTTTTGTAAAAAAAAAAATAACTCTACCACCTTTAATTGTATTCTAGGTTTTTTTATTTATTTAATGCTGTTTGGTTGATCTAAAATGTGTCTTCAAAGTGTTTTATTATTTGTGTTGGAAAAAATTAGCCAGTTAATTAGAAAGTATTACAGACTAAGCTATTCATGTAGAAGTTTAATCTGTATTATAAGGGTACATGTTCCATATATTTTATTGGTAGTGTTTAGAAAAGTGACAGAAGGGGCTAGGAAGGTGGCTCAGTGGTAGAGCGCTTGCCTTGCATGCCAGAGGCCCTGGGTTCGATTCCTCAGCACCACATAAGCAAAAAGAAAAAAGCCGGAAGTGGCGCTGTGGCTCAAGTGGTAGAGGGCTAGCCTTGAGCTGAAGAGCTGAGGGACAGCGCCCAGACCTAGAGTTTAGGCCCCATGACCGGACCCCCCCACCAATAAAAAAAAAAGAAAAGTGACAGAATCAGTGTTAGGTACCTAGTAAAAACTGTGAAAATGGATTTGTAAAAGATTATTTAATTAAATTCAAAGCCACATTTATAAGAATTCTGGATTTCAGTTGACTTTTTGTTGTGGTGGTTTCTATATTAACAGAAAATCTTCAAGCTTGGTTCAGAGAGATCTCAAAACAAATATTGTCTTTAAATTATGATGATTCCACAGCTGCAGGCAGAAAAACTGTGCAACTAATTCAGGCTTTGGAAGAGGTAAGAAAAGACTTTTCATGTTATAGTTCTTGAGGACTTTTTATGGTTTTGCTTATATATTTCTGAACTTATTATTTGAAGTAAAAACTTTATCAAGAAATCATTAAAATGGTAAATGCTAGCTTATTTTGTTTTGTTTTGAGATAAGGTCTTAGTTTGTAGTCCAGGCTGGCCTCAAACTCATAATCCTTCTGTCTCAGCCTTCCAAGTGCTAGGATTACAAGTGTGGGCCACCCTGCCCAGCCCAACTAGTCTGCATTTGGAGTATTTTCACAAAAATAGCACAACAGAAGCCATTCTGATGTTTTAACTAAATGTGTTTATGCAACTCAGGTTCAAGAATTTCACCAGTTGGAATCAAATCTACAAGTGTGCCAGTTTCTTGCTGATACTCGCAAATTTCTCCATCAAATGATCAGAACAATTAACATTAAGGAGGAAGTCCTGATCACCATGCAGATTGCCGGGGACCTTTCTTTTGCTTGGCAGTTAATTGACAGGTAATGTAAAAAGACTGACAACTTGCCCTTGATGAAAGACACTGAGAACATCCTCTAATCACGACTCTCTCTTACAGTTTCACATCCATCATGCAAGACAGCATACGAGTGAACCCCTCCATGGTTACTAAACTCAGAGCCACGTTCCTTAAGGTGAGCAGAGAACAATGAGGTCACATTGTCACGAGTATCATGTTGACTGTCCTTCTGACCAAATTCATTCATCAGACCATTTAAGGCTTTTGTAGACTCAGGATCATTAGCAATTTTTTATGAGAGCAGAGTTTCAAAAGATGCCAGAAACATTTGTTTGATATTAAAATAAAGGTTGGAAATCATAAAAAATGTTTTTAAATGAGATCATTAGTTACTAAAAATAATGACTCATGAGCCTTTATTCTCTAGATAATGAATTAAGTTCTCCTATTTATTCATTAGAGGTTTTTTTATTGATCCTTTATTATGAACTAGTCAAAAACATGGACTAATGGTGAATGACAAGCATAGCTGTTGCTCTCAACATAATTTCCACATATGGGAAGTGAACAGAGAGCTTACCGGTGACTTCTGACCATAACCAGCTCTATCAATTCCAGAATGCACTTGTTTAACATTTTTAAAGGTCTGTAATGATAGCTGGGTTTTATAAGTGATGGCATATCACAATTTACTTGCCATCCAGTTCTTTCTGAGTGGTCCATGAAATAATGGCACCTCTTATACTTGATGGTGTCTGAAGGGTGGGTTGAGCTTTCTCCAACTTGAGCTCATGTCAGTGGTCACCTGGAGGGCTTTTTACATCACAAATTATGAATCACATCCCACCCTTGAATTTCTTATTAAGTCAGTTGGGGTGGGGTCCAATTGTACACATGACTAACAAGTTCCCAATTGATATAAATGCTGTTGGTCTAGGGACCACACTGAAAGAACCACTGCCATAGCAGGTAAATCATTTTTTTAAAGGAATTGGTGGAAACTACAGTATTGATGAAGTTTGGTGTTTGTTGCCCTCTTTTGGATAAAACCCAAGGGGTGGATACATAAACATTTTCTGCAAAGAGGAATTTCTAGGACTTTGGAAGCAGAGAAAGATATATCTTATTTTTCTTCCAGCTCGCCTCTGCCCTTGATCTTCCCCTTCTTCGTATTAATCAGGCAAATAGCCCTGACCTGCTCAGCGTGTCTCAGTATTATTCTGGAGAATTGGTGTCCTATGTGAGAAAGGTAAGAAGTGCATCAAGGTAATTTCTGCTTGTATGGGCTAACATGCTGTCTTGAATATAGAAGGTATTGTTGGGCCCTGTCAAAAGTTGTTTAACCTTTTCTAATTGATTCCAGAAATTTGTAGTACCTGAAAGCAAAGGTATTCATGCTGCCACAGTGCACATGAGGACATGTTTTTACTAGGCAAAAAAGTTTATAACTAATTTTTTAAGTGCCAGTAATCTTGATCGCCATATTCTCCATGCAGAAATTGAGGAACAGAGATGATAGTGACTTCATTAAAATCACAGAGCTGTTTGGAGAAAGCAGCAGATCTAGATCTGACATAGCCTCTTCAGAAGTAATTTGAGTTTTCATGGGAATTTTAGGCCTTGCTGCAGTCACTTTATAATGGAACAAGGAGCTAGACAGGACTGACTTCAGAACCAATCTATGTTACCTATTAACCAAGTGCACTACAATGATGTCATGGGACATCTTTTTAAATCTGTACTGTGGGAATGTTGCGTTTTTTAAGTTTTTCTAGGCAAAATAACTCTATGTTTTGTAGTAATAAATATTTGAAGAGATCTTATGCCTGCCAACAGTTATAAAGACAGCTCTTCTAAGTTTTTGGCATTTCTTTCTATAGACAAGTTGCTGTTGGTACCACTGGAACCTTCTTGCTGTCATCCTAACATTTATCAGCTAAGAGAAATGAAACCGATGTTTGATCATATTTCCTTCTTTCTCTCCCCCTAAAGGTTTTGCAGATCATTCCAGAAAGCATGTTTACATCTCTTCTGAAGATCATAAAGCTTCAGACCCATGATATCATCGAAGTGCCCACTCGCCTGGACAAAGACAAGCTGAGGGATTACGCTCAGCTCGGCCCACGCTATGAGGTAGCATGTTCCTTTGATTAAAACTAAAGCTGTGAAGTGTCATAGGCCTGAGACTCCTGCCATGGTCCAGGGATCACCAAACAAGTTCTGATTGGTTATCACACTTGTCAGTGCATTGTGGTTTACATTTCAGGACCATCACACTTTCATTCTTAACATCTTTCTGGTGTCCCTTAGGGCTAAGTGTTCAGTGGAAATGAAGCTCAGCCGCTCACTCATCTGCTCATATTTTATACTGACTTGGAAAACTGTCCTGCCCTCTTTGGGCTGGATTGCTGAGACTTACCACCTTTGTTCAGGTGCAACCTGACTTAGGATAATTATGTCCCTGCAAACCCATTATAGGTTGAAAATATCTTAAGTAGAATATGCATTTAATTGACCCAACCTGCTGAATATCATAGCTAAGTCTGTGTTCCTTAAATACACTCAGAACAATTACATTAATATATAGTTAGGTACAGTCATCTAACACAAGTGTCAAATATTTCAAGTAATTTATTGAATACACAATACAGCATCTGTCTACCTTGTCCATGTCCTGGTGTTTGCTTGGAAAGAACATGGAGGCCAGTGAAGGGAAGATGACCCCAAAGAGTCTTAGTTGGTCTTTTCCTTGTCAAAGGTTAAAGAACTCTTTGGCTAACAGCAGTCCTTCACCATTGAGCTTATTCCTGTCCCAAGCCTGTAAATATCCTTCGTGCAGCCAGGCGGTCATTTCCTCTTGTCTTTACCCATTCCAGGACTATGAGCCAATCATTTTATCCTCCATAAAAATGATGAGTCTTTTACCTGAAGTATTACATTGGTCCTCTTTCTTTTTGTTAAAGGTTGCCAAGCTTACTCATGCTATTTCCATTTTTACCGAAGGCATCTTAATGATGAAAACGACTTTGGTCGGCATCATCAAGGTAACATCTTGATGCTTGTCTGTGTGGCCTTGTGATTGATTGGACTTTCCTGCTAATTATCATATGTGGAACCAAGAGTGACCTTACTGTTGTATCACAGTCTGAGTTTGGTTTCTGATTTTTTTTTATTACCTTTAAGTAGCTGTACAAAGAAGTTCCAATTCAACGAATGAGTTTATAAGTACAATGCATCGTAATCAGTATCTCCTCTTACATCTTTATACCCTGACTTGTTTTTATTCAAGTATGGATAAAGGAAGAGAGAGCATTACTTGTTCATAACAACTGAAGGCTTTCTGATAGTATAATCTTGGAGTGTCTTTAGTAGTTCAGGAGAAAATGTATGGTACCAGTTTTCTGTTTTAATCAAGAATTATTTAAATCTAAGAGAAATATATTTTGCTGAATTTGTGTATGTGTTTGTGTGCCAGTTATGGGGCTTGAACTCAGGGCCTGGGCACTATCCCTGATTTTTTTTTTTGCTTATGGCTAGTGCTCTACCACTTGAACCACAGCTCCACTTCTGGCTTTTTTATCTTGATGATTAATTGGAGATAAGAGTGTCACATATGGGGCTGGGAAGGTGGCTCAGTGGTAGAGTGTTTGCCTTGCATGCATGAGATTCTGGGTTCAATTCCTTAGCACCACATAAGCAGAAAAAGCTGAAAGTGGTGCTATGGCTCAAGTGGTAGAGCACTAGCCTTGAGCTGAAAAGCTCAGGGACAGCGTCCAGCCCCATGACCGATAAAAATCAAAACAACAAGAGTGTGTCACATACTTTGCTGCCCAGGCTGACTTTGAACCATGATCCTCAGATTTCTGCTTCCTGAGTAGCTAGGATTACAGGCATAAGCCACTGGCATCTGACCAATTTTTTTTTTTTTTAATGTCAGTTGTGGGGCTTCAACTCAGGGCCTGAGACTCTTTGTGCTTGAGGCTAACGTTTTACCACTTGAGCCACGGCACCACTTCCAGTTTTTGAGATGAGAGTCTCATGGGAACTTTTCTGCCTGAGCTGGCTTTGAACCATGATCCTCAGATCTCAGCTATGATTACATGCATGAGCCATCAGTGCCCGGTTCAGGCCACATCTTTATAAATAGTTACAGAAAAGAAAATGGCAAAATTGTCTTGTTTTTTGTTCACTCCCTCTGACCCTGTCTCTCACTGTTTCATGCGGACAATCCCATTCAGCCCCAGTTGACTCCCCCAGTGTAACAACAAGAATCCAGAATGCAGGGTCTTCGGAAGGGTTGGCAACCCTCAGTAATCTTTGCAAGTTAACTTCAGAGAGTTTTTCAAACATTTACAAGGGATGTAGGCCCACTCTGATCACTAAGACTTCAGACAGATCACTTAAAGAGGTGGCAGGGTTAATAATTTAGTCCAAGCTATACAAGATAAATAAGGGCAGGAAAAAAAAATAAAAAGTCCAGATTGTTGGGAAACAAGGCAGGAAAATGTCAATTACAGCGTCTGGAAATGGTCTTTCCTCTGAATTTCTTCAGGACTACCTTTTTCTAACTGCCATTTGATGCTTTTTGATTTGCACTTAGGTGGATCCAAAGCAGTTGCTGGAAGATGGAATAAGGAAGGAGTTAGTTAAACGAGTCGCCTTTGCCCTTCACAGAGGACTGATATTCAACCCTCGAGCCAAGGTACCAATCACCCAAATGAGGTTGTGCTGTTCTCTCAGTGAGAACATGGCTAACCCACCATGTGGGCAGGACCTCTCCTCCTCTCTCTTGTATATCTAATGCCACAGCTTTGGAATCCCTTTTAAAATCCACTCATAAGAAAATCCTCTTTAAAACAAGCGCTTCTTCCTTCAAGTTGTTGGTCCCCAAGTGCAAGAACTGAAGTAAACTTTGCGATTGTTATTCTTATAGTTCAAAGAATTTATTAGACATAGCAGTTAGGAAATATAAAGGCCATAACTTTTTATTTGGCTTTATCTGTTAGAAAATATGGTCATTTTTCTGGTATATTTTTCACCTCAATGAGTTATTTAAAACACATCATTCAACTGTTCAGCAAATGCAGGAGTGATACCATTCGTATCCTTTTTCTTTTATATTCCTTTATATGAGGCTTATTTCTTAACTGGCTGAACTCTATTCTTGGCTGAATGTCTGGCACAGTTGCCAGTCATGCTTGTTGTGAAGTTGGAAATGAAAAAATCTAATGAAGGTTTTAGTTGTTAAAAATCTAGTCCAATGTCATACACTCTCCCTTCTCTACAGCCAAGTGAATTGATGCCCAAGCTGAAAGAGTTGGGAGCTACCATGGATGGATTCCATCGTTCGTTTGAATATATACAGGACTATGTCAACATTTACGGTCTGAAGATTTGGCAGGAAGAAGTCTCTCGTATTATAAATTATAATGTGGAGCAAGAGTGTAATAACTTCTTAAGAACAAAGGTATCTAATAAATCTTAAAGCTCCTGACTAAATCTGTTACTTCCCATGAGTAGGTACCTCAGAGCACCTTGAGCCATCAGAAGAGCAGCTATGGCACCTGACTTCAGGGAGCTTTCTGTCCTATGAAGAATGCAGGCAGAACTCACTGGCTGTATTCTATGGCTGCTTGCAGTGAGCCATTGAGAGTTCTGAAAATGAGATTTCCTCAGTTGGATTCGGACAAGGCACTGTCCCAGTCATTCTACTGAACCTGTTGTTTCCGGAGCACCAGCAGCACGTCAGGCTCCACCAGCCCTTTCCTCGCCTCCTAACCTGCACTTGACTACTTTCCAGATCTTTCATTTCGGCCATCCTAATGGGTGGGAAATGGTACCTCATTGTGGTTTTGACATCACTCCATAATGGGTGATACTGAGCAACTTTTCACCCGCTTATTGGCCAACATATATTGTTTCTTAGGAAAAACGTCTACAGAATCCTTTGCCTATTTTCAGTTGAGTGGTTAAAAAAAAAAATAACACCAAATACAGGTGTTCATAAATATGTGTGCTATGATTTATTTAGACAGTAGTTAACAAAGGGCTTCTCTACAAAGTTTTATGTTAGGAGCTGACATGATTTAGATGACATCCTCTGAAGATTACTTCCAGCCTTATGATAGCTTAGATTTTTATATTAACACAGTACATGTCAACTCAAAAGACAAAAAGAAGTTTCTGTATTCCTTCTCACTTCTCCTTGGCCTCTTCTTTCACAAATGTGTTTCTTCTTTGGTGAAGAGGGGCGTTGCTTTGCCAGGCCACAACCACTGAGCTACATCTCCAGTCTATATTTGTTCTTTATCATTAATATGTAGCATTTTAGGCAGGCTATTAATACAGTGTTCAAAGTTTGCTCTTCAAAACCAAGGACCATTATGGTCAGTCTTTATGTACTTTAATCTTTGTAAAATTAAGTGGCTAACTGGGTTACCTTGTTAAACATATACTAAATATTTGTGGTTTTGTTTTCTAGATTCAAGATTGGCAAAGCATGTACCAGTCTACTCATATTCCAATACCAAAGTTTACACCAGTAGATGAGTCTGTAACGTTTATTGGTCGACTCTGCAGAGAAATCTTGCGAATCACAGACCCAAAGTAGGTGCTTCTGGATTCTACTGACTCAGAGGTGTACTCCCTTGTTCGATACCCTGATCTTGTACTTGTCAACCCAACACGCTGACCCTAAAAAATGACTTCCAGGTTTCTTAATGCATTCAAAAAAAATTTTTTTAATCTTATAAGTTGGATAAAGGTTTATGAATATAATACATTTTGATCAGTGTTACCCAGTAGGCATCATTATTATTCCCATTTTTTTAAGTGAGTTTTAAAATTCATTTTCAATTTTTGAAAACTAAAATTGCTGTAAATCCAGTTGAGGGTGGCTGAGATAAGAGGACCATGAGTCCTTAAGTGCAAGGCTAGCTTGTGCTACTCAATGATACCTTCTCTAGGAAAACAAAACAAGACAAGAGGAGGCACAGAAAGGCTTGGTGCTTTCCCATCACCACACAGATAAGTAGTGGACCCAGCGGCCCTAGGCCTCCAGAATCCACTGAATGCAAACCACCTACCTTGGTGAGCAGTGAAGCACCGTACGCACTCAGATCACATAGGTTCTGCATTCGCAAGGAATAGGTAAAAATCTCCTAATTAAAATTGTCCTTAAGAATACTTTAGGTAGACCCAAGGAAGATAGCCATGCTGCCGCTTGACAAATCCAGCTAACCAAGCTTTCCTCCTCTCTTCCTCATTGTTGAGGCTTGTGGGAACAGTTGTACTCAGATTGCCTGAGGGAAGAGCAGTTCGTGCCTTCTATCTCAGTTTACCCCCTGGTTACTTGCTCACTGAGGTCAGTGAGTAGTGGAATTACCTAGAAGAAAATTACCCTCTTCTTTCTCTCTCCCAGTGTTTCTATAACGTGGCTTCATTGTACTGACATCCAGTCCTCGCTAATTTTGTTTCTTAAGCCTTAGGAAAGTTGACTAATTTTATATAAGCTTCCCCCAAAATTTCCAGCAATAATGTATTGTTTCTATGACTCACGGGTAGACCCCAAAATGTAAAAGAACCAGCAAGTTTTGTAATTCTTCCTTTCTTGATGCCCATGGATGGAGTCCCTGAAGACCATTTAAATATTGCCTCCTCATGCCTCATGTGATGCATGGGAATGGTGGGATTCCATGTCATATATTGGTTTCAGGGTCCAAATTGGGGACCTCAAATGACACATTCAAAGTGTGTCCAGTGGTAGGAGAAAGGCACTTTGAAGCCTGAAAGTAGAAGCTACATGCAGTTCTGGAATTGATCTCTTTTTACTCTTTACATTTCTACCTTTAACCTCCCTTGTTCCTGTGATTCTTTTAGCTCCCTCCCAAGCCCTGTTGGGGTTAAGTATGTGGGATGTGGTAGATTTTAGAATGTGGAGCCTATGTCAGTGGAGCTTGTTGAGAATGCAGGGTCTGGGGCTCCCCCACACCACCTACCAAATCATTCTCCAGGAATGGAACACAGCTCTGCCAGTGATTCATGGCTTCTCCCCCCAAGGCTTGAGAACAAAAGGTTTGAAATTGTGGTTTAAGGCATAGTACTGACACCAGGCCTTTTGGGGCATCGTTCTACCTGTAAAATGAAGAGACTGAGGATGATATAGGGTGACTTTGAGTGCCCAGTAGGTATTGTTGGTTGGTACCATTGTCTTCATCATCCTCTTTCCTGAGACTAAGGGTCATTGGGTGGTGCCTGGAAAATGGCAAGTACACTTTAAGTAACTGAGAGGAAAGAGCAAATGGCATTTTCCTCATAGTCTTAAACTTAGAGCACAGGAACGCTTAAATTCTTTCACTAAGTGGACATGATACTAGGCTCTGTTTTGATCCCAGTCTCTGACAACTCAGGCACAACTGGGCTCTCTAATCCTGAAGCCTCATAGCATGGTTCCAAACCACTCTCCTGACTCAGCGGGAATAAAGAAAACTAATAAGCAGCATGGAGTAGGCAGAGGTGGTTACTGGAATGTAACTGTCCTGGTGTACTGGGTGGTTCTCATGCAGACATATTAGATGCCTAGCCACAGAGATTAGAAAACATGAGGCGTGTAAAATAAACTCTTATTCTCGGTATTTGATGTCCCACCTCATCTTGAGTCCCACATCACTTGATGCTTTCCAAGCTGCTTTGAGTTTGTTTTGCTTTCATTTCAGAATGACATGTCACATAGACCAGCTGAATACCTGGTATGACATGAAAACTCATCAGGAAGTGACCAGCAGTCGCCTCTTCTCTGAAATCCAGACCACCTTGGGCACATTTGGACTGAATGGGTTAGACAGGCTCCTGTGCTTCATGATCGTGAAAGAACTCCAGGTGAGCCTAGGGGGCACATGCCTGTTTGCACAGGGGAGACGTGACAGCAGTAGGTATTGGTGGGCAAGTTAAATTCTCCTAACTGCTTTTACACTCTCCCACGGATGTGTGTGACAAAGATGATTTTGACTAGGTAGGTAAGAATGGGGAGTAAACGAGTTTCTTTGGCCAGTGTCCTATTTCTGTGGGTTGTTTCAACTTAGGAAGAAACAATCCATAGAAATATGGACAAATTTTATTTTTATCTTTGAAACTAGTAACTCCTGCCACAACAGCTGTTTCTACTGGTTACCTACGTTACTGCTCCCTCCTTCATCCTATTTAGAGGCTGCATGAGTAAGGGGCGATCCGTGTTCTATGCCGCATTTGAGTCACCTGGACTATTACTTGCTTTGTGCATCACGTTTGTCTTTCTTTTTTTTTTTTTTTTTGTTGGTCGTGGGGCTTGAACTCTGGGCCTGGGCGCTGTCCCTCAGCTCTTCAGCTCAAGGCGAGCGCTCTACCACTTGAGCTACAGCGCCACTTCCGGTTTTCTGGTGGTTTATTTGAGATAGGAGTCTCACGGTCTCTCCTGCCCGGGCTGGCTTTGAACCGCGATCCTCAGATCTCAGCCTCTTGAGTAGCTAGGATTACAGGTGTGAGCCACCAGCGCCCGGCTTCATGTTTGTCTTTCTGACCATGGCTTCTTGCTTTTAGAGTTTCCTCAGTATGTTTCAGAAAATTATCCTGAGAGACAGAACTGTTCAAGAGACTTTAAAAACCCTCATGAATGCTGTCAGCCCCTTAAAGAGCATTGTGGGTAAGTGTTGTGAGACTTACCTGAAAAAGAGCTCACACTGCTGTAGTCTCTGCATTTACTAAATAGAAACTGTTTTAATTTTTCAGCAAATTCCAATAAAATTTATCTTTCTGCCATTGCCAAAACACAGAAGATTTGGAGTGCTTACCTTGAGGCTATCATGAAGGTATGTGGTGGGAGAGAAGGAGGTGACCAATGCTGTGTTTTCTAAGTAAAGTCATTTATTTCTTCATTTCCTTCCTGGGGCTCTGGTGACTAGGGCCTCATGCTTCCCATTTGCTCAAGAAAACTAGTTCTTTAGAAACGGTATTATCCAGCCATACTTCCATACAAGGAGATAAACATTTTCACCCAAGTTCATTAATGAACTCATCTTTCCATTTACAGATAGAAGCAAGGACTGATCCAAGTTTCTATTACAACAGAACATTTGTCCCTTCCCCATCCAGTGCCCACATAGAGAAGCTCAATTCTTTGGGGGATCATGAGTTATCCTCTCACTATGAATAAAATACTATCTTTGGAACTAAGGAAGAAAAGCAAGCTTAATCTGTTGGATGGAAACACAACTTTGCTCCATCTTTCTGGGCTCAGGGTGAGGCAGAGCATCATGGCACAGAAGGCATGGTAGAGGAAAGCTGCTCACCTAATGAAGTAGGGTTTCTGATGGTAGTTCCTAATCCTGGAGCTCTTATTCCAAAAGATCACAAACATAGCTTCAAAAAGTACATCTTTGTGGGCAGGGATGTATAGCTAGTGGTAGAGCGCTTGCCTAATATGGATATAGCCTGGATCTAATTCCCAGCACTACAAACATTAAGTAATAAATAACACCTTTTCTATTCCTGGCTAACTCAGGAATCTTAGGCTTTGGGGCATAGAGTCTTCCTCAGTGTACCTTGCAGGTATTCTCATGATCCAGCAGGTATAATGTGGTCTCAGTCCTGGCGCAAGCCCAAGAAGTCCTTATATCTCTAGTGTTGTGACCCTGCTCGGTTGTCATGCTTCTTCCTTCTCTTGCTCATTTACAGGTTGGACAGATGCAGATTCTGAGACAGCAGATTGCCAATGAGCTAAATTATTCTTGTCGGTTTGACTCCAAACATCTCGCTGCTGCTCTGGAAAATCTCAATAAGTAAGTGCCAGGATGTGAAACTACTTGTCTGTGGGCTTGGATTGTTTATCTTCCAAGCACCCCCAGATTCTTCAGTTCTCACTCTTAAGTTTTAGAGATCTCTAAATTTCTAGACCTCTATCCATCCCATGAATTAAAAACCCGTTTTGGGGGGAGGGTAAAAAGGAGAGGACATGATTGGTGGGAAGACCAGTGAACAAATGCAGTCATATCCAGTGTACATTATGTAAATTCCCATGCATGTATTATGCAACTCAGATGATGAAAAGAAGCTCTCCATCAGCTTCATGTTATCATCCATTGTGTTGCCTCACCTTAAAGTTTGTGACAATATACTTCCCAAAAAACAAATGGTACCCCAGAAGCAAAGTTAGAAGTTAATGCATGTAACTGAAGTAATAAAGTGAACATTTCAGATGCGTTAGAAGTTAATGCACGTAACTGAAGTAATAAAGTGAACATTTCAGATGTGTTAGAAGTTAATGCATGTAACTGAAGTAATAAAGTGAACATTTCAGATGCGTTGCAGGTCCTTGGTAGAAACAGGGCAATATTATGGGAAAAGGAACCAAGCATTCACAGTGCAGCGCTGAACTAGGCATCCTGAGCATGCGTACTTTCTCCTCAGTCTTGATCTCTTTGGCACCATAGATTCTTGGATACAAGGGTCTACCTTAGTCTACCAAGATAGAACTGATAATGGCTCATGTTAACATTTGTGTAAATTGAACTAATCATTCACTGCTTTTCTCCTCTCTTAGGGCTCTCCTGGCAGATATTGAAGCCCACTATCAGGACCCTTCACTTCCTTACCCCAAAGAAGATAATACACTCTTATATGAAATCACAGCCTATCTGGAGGCAGCTGGCATTCACAACCCACTGAATAAGGTTAATCTTTTGTGTAGCAACTGACATCTCCAAGTATTTATTTGTTATGAGCCAAGCATTGTGTCGATCCAGTCCCTGAATTATCTCAACCTCACAACCAGTGTGAAATCGGCCATTCTTAGGTCAGTAACTCCAGGAGTTAATAACTGCCCCAGGGCTCCACCCTGGTGAGGAGGGGACCAGAGAGGGACAAGAGCCTGTGCTCCCAACCAGTGTGCCCTAGCTCCTGTGGGGTTGAAGACAGTAGGATGGCCAAACTGTGAATGCCGTCTTCTCTGCCTGGCCATGTAACTAGAAGCGAGACTGACCTGTGACAGTGCAAGGGCTTAGCTTTTCTGTCATGTACGGTCACTCGATGCCCTACGGGGCTTTCCCTCTCTCCTGCTGCAGTATCTGCCTCCTGTATTTTGCTTTCCTTTCCCATTCTTGCTCATCATAGGTTCCTCTTTACCGATGACATTGACAGAAGGGTGGGCCATAAACTGTTGATCTCAAGCAAAGTTGTCCTTTCTAAAGGGGCTAAATTGTGAGGTAGATACTTACATTTGCCTGGAGTCAGGTTAAATATAACTTTGAAAGCAGCAAATTCATAGAACTCTTGAGTACTATGTTTTCCAGAGTAAATTAACCTTGATGCATTCCATCTGAAAGTCTTCTGTGTTATTCACTAACATTAACCATCCACTTCTTTTCTGTGTCTCTCCAGATTTATATAACCACCAAGCGCTTACCTTATTTCCCAGTTGTCAACTTCCTATTTTTGATTGCTCAGCTGCCAAAACTTCAGTACAACAAAAATCTAGGTACTGTATCATATTCATGCTTTGCAAATCTAAGCAGCAACAATAGGTTAATATGTAATGCTATGGAACTTGGGGTAGAAGACTATGTCAGATAAAAGACTTATTCATAATAAAATGCATATTTGTGAAATCTTACGTCTTTGTGCATCTGAAAGATGCCCTTCATGAAACATAGATCAGTGGACTGAAAATCAGCCAGGTGCGTAGCAGTAACCCTTCCAAGGGTTAACCATGCAACCTGAGGAGCATGGGGACTTTAGCTTTGGTTCTCTAATTTGGACACTAACAAGGTTCGTGTTTGATATATATTCCAAAGGCAAATACCTCACTTGGTGCTGTGATTGTTCCCTTGCAGGAATGGTCTGCCGGAAACCTGCTGACCCTGTTGACTGGCCACCACTTGTTCTGGGACTGCTCACTCTGCTGAAACAGTTTCACTCCCGGTACACTGAGCAGTTCCTGGCATTGATTGGCCAGTTTATCCGCTCCACAGTGGAGCAGTGTACAAGGTACAGAGGACCAGCCAGGAATAAATGGAACATGTCTCATGCTTTGCATGGCAAATTCTTTCTAACACCCTAGCAGAAATGAGAACTGGCTGCTTATCCTTCTCTGTTAGGCAAGGCAGGGTGCAGCACCTTACCTGGAGCACTTAGGCATATCCGCCTAGGGAATTCACCCTGTCTGAGAGTCTCCTGTAGGTGTACTTGGAGAGATTTTTCCAAAAATGAATTGTGAGCATGATGCGTAGGGAAAAGGGGAAGAGAGTGCAGTCTCGTTGCTCTGCCAACTTGAAATCAGCTCTCAGTCCTCAGTGAGCCTTGCACTCCTCATAGGTCACCTCCAGGATGTGTCAGTGTCAGGGCCTAGGCACAGGATGAGGTCCCATAGAGCAAAATAATAATTGCATAGAAGTTGCTCTTTTATGGGGCTGGGAAGGTGGCTCAGTGGTAGAGCACTTGCCTTGCATGCATGAGGCCCTGGGTTCGATTCCTCAGTACCACATAAGCAAAAAGAAAAAAGCCGAAAGTGATGCTTTGGCTCAAGTGGTAGAGCGCTAGCCTTGAGCTGAAGAGCTGAGGGACAGCGCCCTGGCCCAGAGTTCAAGCCCCACGACCAGACCCAAAAAAAGAAAAAAAAAAGAAGTTGCTCTTTTATGACAAACTTGTCAACCTTAAATCCCTTTGGCTATAATTGTGGTATGAGAACATTGAAAAGACCATCTGCCCAGGGTTGAGGACTTGAAGAATGTTCGAAAGTTTACTCTCAAATAAATGTCAAATATATGTAACTAAGAGGACGGGAACATATCAGACCCTTCCAGACACTGAAGAGCACCAGAGAGAGATCTGGACAGACATCAGGGGTCATATTGTAAACCAGAGTTTGAGCTTTTTATGTATTTTGTGGTAGTATCAGGGCTTGAAGTCGGGGCCTGAGCACTGCCCCTCCCTTTTTCTTTTCTGGAGGCTAGCACTCTACCACTTGAGCCACAGCTCCACTTCTGGCTTGTAGTGATTAATTGGGATAGGAGTCTCAGGGATATTCCTGCCATGGCTAGCTTCCAACCTTGATCCTCCTGAGTAGCTAGGATTAACAGGCGTGAGCCACTAGGACTCAGCTTGTAAACCAGGTTTTATCCTGCATAGATTTGAAGATAAGAGCAAGATGTTGGCTTGATAGAAATCAAGAGTATGCTCTGCAGACTTGTTCTCTGATTTTGTTTTGGTAATCTGTTACATATTTATTTCTTTAGTATTCAGATCTGAGAGGTGCCTGGGCTGTACAAAGCAGGTATGTACAAAATAGACTGTTCTCTGTTGCAGCCAGAAGATACCTGAAATGCCTGCAGACGTGGTGGGTGCTCTTTTGTTCCTGGAGGATTATGTTCGGTACACAAAGCTCCCCCGGAGGGTAAGCCATAGATATTAATGCCTACTGATGGTAACAACTAGAATCCTGGGCCTGTGGCCCAGCTCATTCACAGCCCTGGCCTCTAAGCCCCTTCCCCCTGCTGTGCTTCCCCCCCCCCACAATTGCTCCACCTTCCCGCCAGGTCTAGAATGTTCCAAGAGAACAGAGATGAATTCAACCTTCCTTCTCTTCCTCCTTCCTCTCCACTCTACTTCTTATGAGCAGACCACCAAGTACAATAAGATGGCTAACCAGGAACATATTCCCAACTGGCCAGAAGGGGAAAAAATCAGCTTGAATGATTTTTCTTTCTGCTTCTTGTTGTCGAGAGCAAGTTAGCTCTGTGTCACTTGGGCTAGATGAATGAATGGCTCAAGTATAGAGTGCCTGCTTCAACAGGGAGAAGCACTGAGTTTAATTCCCAGTATGTCCCACCAAAAACAAAGCTTGTGCCACTGTTAAATTGAGTTTGGGTATTAATTGGAAGTGTTCAAATTTATCACTTTTAAGGGAATTAACATTAGAGATTCTTTTTTATGCTAATACATTTGGTGAATTTCATTTAATTAACAAGTGATACCTTTACAATGAGGAAAAAATTAAGCAATGCCTTTGAAAAGTATGCCTCTCTAGCACATAAGTCAGCTAGTTCTCATCCCACTCACTCCCATTCCAGTCTGCTCACAGCTTCCTTCCCTAGGAACAGCTCAGGAATAAACTTCGCGGGACCATCCTACATTTTCCCAGGGCCTTTTTCTCCTAAGTGCACCCCACCCCTTCCCACACCAGACAGCCTGTCCTTCCTCTACTGCTAAAGTACACTGGGTAACTTGAAGTTACCTTTTAAATAAGTGCTCCACCAGATCAAAGAGCCTTGAAAACTCGTTGTAGACAGGGAATCACACAGCCTCCCCTAAAATGTTAAGTGCTTCCAGTAAATGAATGCAAGCAGACCTCAGGCCACCAGGCCAATGTGTTCCAGAGAGTCATTCTTCCCATGAATTCTGCTCTTCTCTGACTCATCTTGCTCCAGAGGCTATGCTCCTTTCTTCCTGGGAAAAGTCGGGATTTGTTCAGCTGTAACACTAGCGACCATTTAATTCCTTTGTTTAATATTTCAGGTGGCTGAAGCACATGTGCCTAATTTCATTTTTGATGAATTCAGAACAGTCCTGTAGCCTTTTTCTCCTTCAATAAAAAGATCATCCTGCAGTATTACCACCATCACTAAACTCAGAAATGAAAAGAAACAACTGAACTGCTCATCTAACTGCATTTTCATTCCATTGTGGGAAGCATCATTCTAAGACAGATGTATCTCAACACTAGTTATAACTAATTAGCACCAGTAGCTCACAACTGTAATCCTAGCTCAGGAGCCTGAGATCTGGAAATCCTGCTTTGAAGCCAGCCCAGGCAGGAAAAGTCTCTGAGACTCTTATTTTCCTGTTAAAAACCACCAAAAAGCTAGAAGTGGAGGTGTGGCTCAAATGGTATGCTACTGCCTTATAAGAAAAAGACAGGCCCTGGGTTCAGGCCCCCCACACACAAAATCATGGAATTATATGCAATTTATATCATGTAGAAGCAGAACCCTTTTTTGTATTCCCTCTTATAAATGCTGAATGTAATTGTTATGTATAAATCTCTTTAATTTTATGTTCTAAAGAACTATTTGTGCAATTGAAGATTTTCAGTAAAATAGTATTACCAGTATCAGATGGTCCTGCTTACGATTCAAAAGCTAGTTTTGCATCCTGTAAAACATCCTGCTTGCCCAGCTAGATGGTGGGACTTTGGTCCACCCATGATTGGCACCTGGTGGGCAGCCAGACCAGTAGTACAGGGAGTGACCAGTCTGTATCCATGTGCCTTCAAGATGTTTGGGGTTCACCATGGTGTCCAGTCCCAGACACCCTGATGGCTCTCAGCAATCTCCACTACAGGGACCTGAATTTTCAGCTGTTCCTGCCAGCCTCTGCCTTCCATCCTCTACAGACCCTGAGCCAGTTCCAAGCCCCACCACCATATATCTTTTTTAGAGGAAAAGAGAACAAGGTTTAGCCAAAAGCTTTTAACTCCTTCAAAGTCCAAACATGGTTCTTTCTACATGAAATGTTGCTGTTCTCTGATAGCATCTTGGGTAAGAACCGAAAATATGGTTTGTGAAATGCTGGAGTCATCGAATCATGCTGCAGGAGCACCGATTATGTAGCAGGAGGCACACTCTGAGTCCTGGTTCTGCCACTAACCAAACCTTTTCCCAAGCCAGCCTACTGGTGTCACCTGTAACATTAGGGCTAAACTTTTCAGGTTCCTTCAATATTCTGATTTGACTATTTCACTGTCACATAGAAAGGGTTGTAACAAGTCATGGAGAAAAAGCCTCACAACCTGGCAACAAAGCCCAGGACAGGGTGTTTGTGTGTATATGCCAGTACCAATACTTGAACTTAGAGCCTTGCCTCTCTTTTTCACTCATGGCTGATGCTCTACAACTTGATCCCCATCTCCAGCTTTTTTTTGCTAGATTATTGATCTCAACTGGCTGAGCAACTATAACTATAGGTATGAGCACAGGTACCCAGCTCAGGATAAGATTTTGAGGGAGCTGTTTTCAACAGCTTTAAGGAATTTAAAATCTTTCACTCTGCAAAGCTGGTACTCAGAAACAGCCACATTTCAATATCTTGCTTGTCTGTTAACATTAAACACAGTGAAGAGAAAGCCAGCTACTAAAAAGACCAAATCTAAGAATGCAAAAAGGTAATCAGAATATAGAAGCTAAGTAAGAGCCTCCAGATGCTTCACTAAAATAAGACAGAAATGATTGGATTTGCCAGTGATTTGGCCGATTGACTTGAATTTCTCATTCAAGTAAATCAGAAAACTTTAGGATTCATTTTAGCCCTAGTCTTTGGAATCTGAAGTCACGTTCCAGATGGTACTTATCTGCAATTTGCATGGTGTTTGGGGGTTGCTGAAGTTTCATGATACTCAGAACAGAGGTCTCCAAAATCTCCATTAGAAATAAACTCAGGAAATTTGAACTGGTACAGTGCATGTTTCCAGGAGGTCTTTATATGCCTATCTGTATTATGCAGTAGAATTGATAAAGCCCTGACCGCTATTTATTCCTTCAGAGGCTTGATGTTGTCAAAGAATTCAGAAAAGACTTTTACCAAACCTCACCAGACAGTGGAGGAAAATGTGGCAGACAGGGTAGCTTCCCACAACCTCTATTGGAAAGGTTCCCTCTACACTTTCCAGCCTTACTTGGGTTTTTCTTCCGATGATTGTTAAGCTTTGTAAAGAAGTCCACAAGAGACAGAAAAACTAAGAGTTCACTCTGTTTTATTTGCACGTCCCAAGGACTCGCCCGCAATACTGAAATCAGAAACACTTCAGTTCCTCAGTGTTAGCACTAATTTATGGTAACAATCATTTCCTTTAAATATCTAGCTTATTTTACCCTTCATTTTAAATTGTAAATTAAGGCATATATTTACATGCTTATACACAAAAAACTTCAAAAAACAAGTGATCCCAATCTTGGTCCAAGAGTTTCCGTTTGTGAAGTGGTACAGATCTGTGATGGGGACATCCTCTTTCAAGTCTCATAGGAGCTGGTCAGTCCGGGCCCCTTTAAGACTGATGAACCACGTACCTTAATTCTGAGTAAATCAGGGGAAATATTACAGCACACGCTTTGTACAATACCATACAACTACTGAAAAGGGCTCGAGGCTTTGTAATCCAAGGTTCTGATTTAAAGCAAAAATAGGTGGCGTAGACTGCAACCGCAAAGAAGTGTCCAATTAAAACCAGAGGTTTGGGAGATAATCTAATGGGAAAAAAATAGAAATAAAACCCAGAAATTAAAACTGATTCTTTATAAAGGGTTCTAATTATGTATCATCTATAAATAAGCTTAATTATACCCAGCATATATTTTAGAAAAATTTAATCTATGTTTGGCAGCAAAACCAACTTCTAAAAACTTTTTACAGTTAACTATTTAAAATAATCTCCTTTAGAGAAGCCAGTAATTTCTCTCAGAAATAATGATTTGGAGCTGTTTTCTTTCCGTAATCTTTAAATCCAAGGCTGAAATCCTCTGACCTGGACTGCTAAACTAGGCTTTCCCAAAACATGTCAGTATTGACATTCTGCTTACAGCTGACAAATGACTCACAGAATTTGACTTCACAGACGAAGAACAGTTTCCCAGATGTCTATACTGTCAAAGCTGACTTTCCTGAGTCCCTACATGTCAATCAAAATAATTCAGATTCCTCATAGATCAGACCATGTAAGTAAGCCCACAGGTAAAACCTATAGTTTTACTCCAGGGTTTCAGTTGCCATCTCCTACATCTTTGAGGCAATGCTGTTTCCTGCTAACGGATGCCTTTTTCATTCCCTGAGCCACATCCTGATGGGGATTCTAATGGGTTATAAAACAAGGCAAAAAAGAAGAACTGTGTTTCCCCAATACCAGCAAAGCAACTTACACAGAAAGCAGCCCAACAGGTCCAGCAACACATTCTCCACCAAGTTTGAAATAAAGAAAACAGGCTTTTCTTAGTTGGTGCAAGGAATCTAAAAAAAAAATTTAGAAATCATTCAAAAATATTCATGCATTTATGCTAGACTCAATTTATTTTGGAAATAAATAATGACAGTGTACCAAACAAACCTGACAAGATAATTTTAAAACACCTACTCCTAGAATTTCAACTGCTAGGATACATTTCAAATTTTAAATTTAATTATAGGTAGAAATACAAGTATCCATTGATTTGTTTCTGTAACTAACTGCTACCATGTAGATACTGAAAGTTATTTAAAAGTTATTCAGCCGGGTGCTAGTGGTTCACACCTGTAATTCTAACTAGCTACTCAGGAGGCTGAGATCTGAGGAATGCAGTACCAAGACAGGCAGGGCAGAAAAGTCTGAGATGTATCTCCAATTAACCACCATAAAACTGGAAGTGAAGCATGAAGCTGTGACTAGACTGCTAACCTTAAGCACTGTAAAAAAAAAAAAAGGTCAGGGACAGCACCTAGGCCCTGAGTTCAAGCTCCAAGACAGGGAAAAAAAAAAAGCCTGGAGATTTCAAATTTTATTGATTAGGAATGCCCAACCTGTATATAGACTATTACCTCTATACAAAAAAGAAACAAAGCACAAGAATATTTCTAGTATATAAAGGGTAAATATACTCTACTACTTGTACATTTTAACAGGACAGAAACTATAAACTTGGTTAGGTTTTTTTATTTTTACTAGTACCAAGTTTGAAATCAGGACCTTGAGCTTGTTGAGCTTACTTACTCAAGGCTAGCACTCTACCACCTGAGCTACACCCCCAGCCCTGCTTTTTGTGGGCTAATTGGAGAGAGTCTCAAACTTTTCTGCCCAGGCTGTGTTCAAAACATAATCCTCCAGATCTCAGCCTACTAACTAGCAATGAGCGATGATTTACAGAGCTACTGGCTCAAGTAAGTTACTTAGCTGTAACCTATTTGTTGAAGTTCACGTTTATTTAATAAAATGCACCTTAGCCTGCAATTGAAACTAGTGTCAAAGAAGTAAAAGAGCCTACCACCTTTCCATACATGACTGGAGACATGTTCCATCACAATTTTATGTGAGGGTGTGCATGATCAAGTCTAGACCAGAGAAATGAACACTAATGACTACATTAACAAGGCACTGCTATTAATGTTGTCTAAGGAAAGCCAACAGTATTCCAGAAGGAATGATAGATATAAGATGATTAGAACTGAAAGTTACAAAGAGCCACAAACTGGGCTGGGAAATATGGCTTAGTGTAGATTGCTTGCTTAGCATGCATGAAGCCCTGGGTTTAATTCCTCAGTACCACATCAACGGAAAAATCCAGAAGTGGTGCTGTGGCTCAAGTGGTAAAGTGCTAGCCTTGAGCAAAAGAAACTCAGGGACAGTGCCCAGGCCCTGAGTTCAAGCCCTGGGACTGGCAAAAAATAAGAGTCACCAACATCAACTTAGGTGTTAACAAACTCAGTAACATTTGAATTCTGGACTAACTACTAACTTTTGTAATGAATTCCAGTTTTCTGTGCTAAAAGTCTGCAACTGAGCAGTGTTCATAAAAAATAAGTATCTGAACTTACCATCTGTGGCAGAAAACAACTCATAAAGAGCCTGGGCGAGGACATTCACAACAAAGGAATGAGAACTTTTTCTTGACCAGTAGAATGATTTTTTGGCCTAAAAGATGAAAAACATCACTTACATTAAGAGAATGAAAGCATAAGCTAATGTTTAAGCCCTTCATACAGGTATTTACTGGAGTATGATCAGCAACTAATACAGCATTGTTTGTCACTTACAAAAGAAAGCATTTTCATAGTACTGGGTTACATGACTAATGCTAACTTTAACATTACAACCAGTGGCCTGTGGGAATCTAGTGTTGCACACAATATGAAAACACAAAAAGGAGGATACTCGTAGGAGAGGAATACAAAGGCACAATGCCTATGTGCATCTGATTATGTAAAATATTAGAAATGAACTCTAGGAAATGCAAAGATTTTTTCTTTGTTGCTGTTTTGTTGGTTTTTTTTCTTTGTCTCATTTGTTTCTTTATCTGTCTTTGGGATCTGGGAAGGGGGGGCTTGTCACTGAAATGGAGGGACAAAGTATAAACAAATGCAGCAATGGTACTCATTAAACACTGTACATTAAAATGAGCTATATAACTTGTGGGTGACAATGGGAGGGAAAACTGGGAGAGAGTAAGGGAAAGGGTAATACTGTCCAAAAAGAAATGTACTCTTTATGTACTTTTAAATAACCATAACCAGTTTGTGTATCACCTTTATAATAACAAATTTTTTAAATAAAAATTAAAAACACAAAAATGCAGAAATACTGTTAAGGCTCAGTTTGCAATTCATGTTCTTTAGGCCTAACCAAGTACCACTGTGAAGCACATGCTCCCAAGTATGGATTGCCCATCAGGACCCCATTCTTCTTAGCCCCTAGAAAGAAATCTATTTGACATTTTTGTCAAAGTATAACCTAGTATCTTACCTGGAAAATGGCAGCATCATCATAAAGATCAGGAATAGCCTTTAGCAGCGTTCTCCATAGCTTTATATCTTTAAAAGCAACAGTCATTCCTCCACCAGTAAGAGGATGCCTCAAATTATATGCATCCCCCAAAAGAAGAACACCTAGAAGAGATCCTTAAAATTATAGCATCCACAAACAACGCAAGTTTACTCTTCCCATAATTATAATGTGACTGATATGAGCAAAAAAATACAAAGACTGTCAATACAAGGAAACAAACCATGAGTAGAACTCATTGCAGTAAAGGTTCAAGAACTAATCCATTCAATATTTACTGGGGCATCTAATACCATGCTAGGCATAAGAAGATAGTGATAGATAGACCTCATGAAATTCACAGGCCTAATGTGAAATCCAACAAGGTCAATCCTTTTATAAAGCCTTTCTCAAGTTAAAATATGAGAAAATTCAAAAGAAACTTAGAAGTATCCAGATATAAGAAATCTCTTAAAAAACTAGATGTCTGTCATTTCAGTCATATTCAGTGTAGACAGCCCATACAGTACCAGCCCAGTCACACTGTAGTTCAAATAGAAGACAAAATAGACATTTAAAAAGAGTAAAACCAAACCAAAAAAAAAACCCATCCTGCTAGGGCTGGGAAGTTGGCTCAGTGGTAGAGTGCTTGCCTTGTATGCATGAGGCCCTGGGTTTGATTCCTTAGCACCACATAAGCGAAAAAAGCCGGAAGTAGCACTGTGGCTCAATTGGTAGAGCACTAGCTTTGAGCTGAAGAGCTCAGCTCAGGGACAGCGCCCAGGCCCAGAGTTCAGACCCACGACTGGCCAAAAAAAAAAAAAAAAAAGAATCCTGCTAGGTGAAAAGCTAGTTGCCCAAAATCACATATCATATGACCATTTTTGATCTCTGGGCCTGGGCGCTGTCCCTCAGCTCTTCAGCTCAAATCTAGTGCTCTACCACTTGAGCCACAGTGCCACTTCCAGCTTTTTCTGCTTATGTGATGCTAAGGAATCAAACCCAGGGCCTCATGCATGCAAGGCAAGCACTCTACCACTGAACTACCTTCCCAGCCCCATATGATTCCATTTGTTTAGAAAAATCCCAAATAAGTAAATCTGGGGAGAAAAAATTAATTTTATGCAGTGTTGGAAGAAAAAAGAATGAATGCTAAAAGTTATTGGATTTTGTTGTTGTTGGGTGACAAAAGTTGTCTACATTCTATCTGCAAATGTTATTCTGCCTAAGTCCTTTGCCTCACCGTCCACCTACTGTCCACCCCAGCTCCGGCTTTACTGTAGGAGCTATGTTCTCCCCTAACACCCATTCTTCCTCACAGCTCACTCTCCTGTGCACCCTTCACAGTGACACTGTGCTACTAAGAATGGGTTATTCCAAGCTTTAGCAATACTGCTAAAATGCCTCACATCCCTAACCTGAAAATTGCTTTCCCTAGATCCAGAACAACAGTTGTATCCTCAATTGTAATGTCCTCAGAGTCATGAAAATCCATGGAGGCACAGTTAAAGGTGACAAGGAGTTTTGTCTTTTTTTTTTTTAAGTCGGTCGTGGGACTTGAACTCTGGGCTTGGGCGCTATCCTTCAGCTCTTCTGCTCAATGCGAGTGCTCTACCGCTTAAGCCACAGCGCTACTTCTGGTTTTCTAGTGGTTTATTAAAGATGAGTCTCTCTGACTTTCCTGCCTGCTCTGGCTTTGAACTATGATCCTCAGATCTCAGCCTCCTAAGTAGCTAGGATTACAGGTGTGAGCCACTGGCATCTGGCAACAGGAAGTTTTATTTGGCCAGCCAACCACTGCCTCATCCTGGGAGGACCAAGAACAGCACCGATCTCCAGTACAGCAGAGTTTAATATAGGTCAGAACCACACACAGGTGGCCGTTTACAGAAGCTCAAAGATGATTGGGTGGCAGGGATATTCTTCAGCTGTGGTCAGGACCAGGCAAACAGCATTCTGGAAGCTAGAGATTCAAGACTGGAAGTGGGGGTTATCAAGAAATGGAAAATCTGGTTACCACACAATGACTGATTCAATGACTTACAGAGTCAATATTAAGCACTAAGTAAATATAAAATTAATAACCAATCCTCTGCATCACATGTTCCCTAC
The DNA here is from genome assembly GCF_000151885.1 of Dipodomys ordii. NCBI lineage: Eukaryota > Metazoa > Chordata > Mammalia > Rodentia > Heteromyidae > Dipodomys > Dipodomys ordii. The sequence goes on along the minus strand of NW_012267298.1, from coordinate 261,622 downwards.
TTATAAACCTAGTCAACCTATACGGTATTTGGGATACTGATGCCTTCTTAAAATGAGTCCAACAAATAATACCTCGTTTGTTCACTGGTGAAGGAGGAAGGAAGCTTGCTGGCATGGACCTCATACGGGAATTCTGAGTAGCTTCCAGAAATGATTCTTTCAGATGATCTGCAATAAATCCCATCAATCCAAATAAATGGGTTAAAACATTTCACTTTCAAATTATCACATATAAACAACTATTATACATCATCAAGTATAAACAAAAATCTATGACATATCTATTCTGGTTGCTACCTATATGTATCTCTTGCTGATGAAACAAGAACTATTTTTATTTTTCTTGCCAGTTGTTGGGCTTTAACTCGAGATGAGCACTGCCTTTTAACTTTTTTGCTCAAAACTAGCACTCCACCACTTCAAGCCACAGCTCCACTTTTGGTTTTTAGATGGTTAATTGGAGGTAAGAATCTCACCATCTTTCCTACCTGGCTTCAACCTGTCATCCGCAGATATCAGACTCCTGAACAGCTAGGATTACAGGCATGAGCCACCCATACTAATCAAATTATTCATTAAGCACCTAAGTATTCAAGAAGTCTAAAAGAAAATAAATGTACTGTCAATAGATGTATACATAGTTAGATTAAGATATTAGAACTATTTACCTTGTCTCATATAAATCTGAGACAAGGTAAATAGTTTATACTTAGAGAAGCTAAATTATCACTTACCACCTCAGTAAAATTGGAATGATGATAATGCCTACACTGAGTGGTTGTGTCTGTAAGAAACTATGCTTGTAAAGCCATCTGTGTAGCAAACATGCAATGAATAGTAGCACCATTACTATGGAAACCAAGCACAAAACAGGAAAAAAGCTATTTCAAAAATTCAGAGTTGGGCACCAATGGCTCAGGCCTATAATCCTAACTACTCTGTAATAGGTGAATCAGCAGGCTAGCCTAGTCAGTAAGTTCACAAGACATCCTCCCCCACCTCCCCTGCCCCGCCACTCACGGATCTCAACCATTACACTGAACAGAGCAGAGTGTCAACCCATCATCCTAGCTCTTCAGGAGGCTAAAATCAGGAGAACATTGGTTCCCGGCTAATACAGGCAAAGTAAGTTCATAATTTAACAGAAAAATCAGGGTACAGTAGTATGTTCCCAACATCTCAGCTACAATGGGAAGCATACACAGGAGTATCATGGTTCAGGCCAGCGCAAGCAAAAACAAAACCCTACCTCAAAAATGAGAACACAAAGGACTGGAGATGTGGCTCAAGCAACACAGTATCTGTCCAGCAAGCCCAAGACCCTTTGTTCTAACTCCAGTACCACAAAGAAAGAGCAAGAGAGAGAGAGAGAAAGAGAGAGAGAGAGAGACTTTAGACTACTGTCTCGAATACCTTAAAAATATCATATATTCTAATAATTATGAAAATTAAATCTCAATTACTAATAAATGCATACTTAACTACTTTTTTTTTCCTCACTGAACACAGGGCCTTAAAGCTTACTAGACAGGCGCTCTACCAACTGAGCAATGTCCTCAACCCAGAAACTGCTTATGTATATTTTCAGTTTGTTCTTTTAATGTATTAGTTTAAATCTCTCAGCACCAGCTTACCTGGCTGGCAGGAGGCATTTTTTTTTAACCTAAGAAGCTAACCTCTGATCTATTTTTAATAGTTTTAAGGAAGAAAACTGGAGAGGGAGAGAAAGTCTTTTGTGAGATTTGCTTTCAGATTTTGTATTGGCATGGCATCCTATTTCTTACCAGGCATTTGTGGGTAAATTTGTTCAACCATGTATTCTCTTAAATTCCTTGGCATTTCCCCACGAATGTCAACAAGAACTCGAGTTTCATCAGGTGAAATCTGGTAGATGAGAACTGGACTTGGATTAGCTAAAACGAGTTCAGCATAATTGGCTTTAAACTGTGGTGCATTCTAAAAGAATATAAAAAAAAAAAGTTTACTAATTTTCAAATATCAAGTTATTGTAATACCCATAGTATTACAGAGAAATCCAGTACCTTCATAAGCAAGCCAACGAAATGAGATGAAACAAAAACTTTATTGGAGACCAGGTTCTTCCTGAACTTGGAGAAAAGTCCGTCTGCAACAACAGTCAACGGAGCGTGGAGTTCCTGCAACAGAAATAGCAAATGCACAATTAGAAATCAGACTGTTATTATTTTTTTTTTGGTCAGTCGTGGGGCTTGAACTCTGGACCTGAGTGCTGTCCCTCAGCTCTACAGCTCAAGGATAGCGCTCTACCACTTGAGTTACAGTGCCACTTCCAGTTTTCTGATGGTTTATTGGAGATAAGAGTTTCACGAACTTTCCTGCCCAGGCTGGCTTTGAACCTCTATCCTCAGATCTCAGCCTCCTGACTAGCTAGGATTACAGGCGTGAGCCACGGCAGCCAGCTCATTATTTTTTAATAACACAGTTCCATGCAAGGGCCACGTACCAGTGGCTCACACTTAAAATCCTAACTGCTCAAGAGACTGAGATCTGAGGATTATGATTCAAAAACTTTTTTTTTTTGTCAGTCATGGGGCTTGGGCACTGTCCCTGTGCTCTTCAGCTCAAGGCGAGCACTCTCCGCTTGAGCCACAGCACCACTTTTCTAGTGGTTTACTGGAGATAAGAGTTTCATGGACTTTCCTGCCCGGGCTGGCTTTGAACCACAATCCTCAGATCTCAGCCTCCTGAGTAGCTAGGATTACATGCATGAGCCACCAGCACCCAGCCTAAAACCTGAGACTTTTATCTCCACCAAAAAGCATCCGAAGTGGAAGTATGACTCAAGTGGTGGAACACCACCCTTGGTTTAAAAAAAAAAAAAAAAAGCTAAAGAGCATGAGGTTTGCATTCCAACCCCAGTACTCACATGCATGCACACATACACACATATAAATACACCATTCAGGAGATTTAAATATTATTTAAATATGTAGCATTAAACATGTTAAATGTAATATTATTGGGTAACATCACTGAGGGCAGTTAAGAGTACTGTGTGGGTACAAGGTCATTGAGGATCATCTCCCTTTACAGTTCTTTCATCAAAACTCTACTCCCAAGCCAGACCAGTGGATCCCGCCTATAATCCTAGCTGAAATCTGAGGATTGTGATTTGATGCTAGCCCAGATAGGAGTCCAAGAGACTCTTATTTCCAATTAACTACCAAAAAGCCAAAAGTGGAACTACGAGTAGAGTGGTAGGTGCTAGCCTGCGCAAAAAAGCTTATAGACTTCCCAGGCCCTGAGTTCCCAGTCTAAGAGACAAGAGGAAAAACAACACCAAGACAAGCATGGACTACAGAGGAAACTTTGCAAAAGTACAATTGCTAGAAGGGGATAGATAACCACAAGGCCCTTGGGTCCTTTACTCTGCTGTATTACTATGAAGATATATTAGAATTTTTTTTTATTTTGCCCTTTAATTCCTTAAGAATTCTACTACTTATGCCAATAATCTGTTTATAATAATAATCCGTATGCCACACTTAAAACTTAAAATAATTTATGTGTATTTCACCACAATTATTTAAATAAAAAAGGATTAAATCATTAAAATGCCTTTCTGATTTAAACCACTCATTTTACCTTGTTTTATGTTGGCTCCTTTTTTCCTATAACCATTCCTCTTTGCTTCTCTGCTGATGCATATTTCTCGTACAGCTTTTTTTTTGGAGCTTGACCTCTGCGTTTAGGCACTGTCCCTCAGCTCTTCAGCTCAAGGTGAGCACTCTACAGCTTGAGCCACAGCACCACTTCCAGTTTTCTAGTGGTTTATTGGAGATAAGACTTTCCTTGCCTGGGCTGCCTTTGAACTGTGATCCTCAGATCTCAGCCTCCTGAGTAGCTAGGATTACAGGCGTGAGCCACCTGCGCCAGACTTTCGTACAGCTTTTAATACTGTTAAATTGGCTTTGTTTTTCAAGTTTTTATATCATCCTTATGTGCACTCAAGAAAATGGATTATAATCTGTAACCCATCCTGTTTACACAGAACTTTCAGGACACGAAAAATTTGGAGTTTGAGTAGGGCAGCTCACACCTGTAATCCCAGCTACTCAAGAGGCAGGGATTGGCTGAATGATGATTCAAGGCTAGCGGGGGTAAAAGTTAACAAGACCCCATCTCGGTAAATAGGCTGGGATCAATGGCTACTGGGGAGGCCCTTAGTTAAAAGGATCAGCTGAGGCTGAAGCCTAGGTGAAACTGCTAAGACCTTATCTGAAAAATAACAGAAGTAAAAAGGGCTAGGAGCATGATTCATGTTAGAGTGCCTACCTAGCAAGTACAAAACTCCAAGTTCAAACCCTAGCACTGCCAAAACATAATATTTACTGTGTCTCACCTTGACCTCTCCAGTCTCTTTATCTTTGTATTGAACGCCCAACACAGTGTCATCTTCTTCCAGAAGCTGCAGCACAACACCTTCAATAAAGTTGGCACTGAAGGAAAAGCACAAATAAATGCCTATTGCAGCAGAGCCAAGCAATTTAACTTAGGATAAGCAAATTTCTTATTCTCTAACTCCATCTTACTCATTTACCTGCACACTTGTGCAGGTAATGTGTGCACTTGTGTGCAAGGGGAATGATCTGGAATGACAAAAAAGCAAAAACCAACACTAGCAAGCTTGAGAACTATGTGTGGTTTTTACTTAGTAACTTACCAACATTGAATACTCGTTACAATGCAATGATTTTAAAAGTATGACTAGAGGTAAGGCTTAAGTGGGAGATCACCAGCTGGCAGCCAATGAGAGCTCTAAGACCCTGTGTTCAAGCTCTGGTAGGGTAAGAGATAGGATGCATGCATGCATGCATGGATGGATGGATGGATGGATGGAATAGAATGATGGGATGGAATGAGAGCAATGGGATAGATGGATCATACATATATACACAGAATAATTTGTATCTGAATTCATTAAAAGCCAAAATGCATGCAGAGAAACTTTTTTTTTTTTTTTTTTGGTCAGTGGTGGGGCCTAAACTCTGGGCCTGGGCACTGTCCTTCAGCTCTTTAGCTCAAGGCTAGCAATCTACCACTTGAGCCACAGCAACACTTCTAGCCTTTTCTGTTTATGTAGTGCTGAGGAATCAAACCCAGAGCCTCATGCATGTGAAGCAAGAGCTCTACCACTGAGCCACCTTCCCAGCCCCAGGAAAATTTTTTTTTTTTTTTTGCGGGGGGGTCCGGTCCTGGGGCCTGTACTCTGGGTTTGGGCCCTGTCCCTCAGCTCTTCAACTCAAGGCTAGTGCTCTACCACTTAAGCCACAGCGCCACTTCCGGCTTTTTTCTTTTTGCTTATGTGGTGCTGAGGAATCAAACCCAGGGCCTCAGGTATGTAAGGCAAGCGCTCTACCACTGAGCCACCTTCCCAGTCTGAAAATTCTTTATAGTTCTGATAAAGGAAAAAAATCTCTATATGATATTCTTTTTTTTTTTTTTTGGTCAGTCATGGGGCTTGAACTCTGGGCCTGGGCACTGTCCCTCAGCTCTTCAGCTCAAGGCAAGCTCTACCACTTGTGCCACAATGCCACTTCCACTTTGCTGGTGGTTAACTGGAGATAAGTCTCATGGACTTTTCTGCCGGGCTGGCTTTGAACCACAATCCTCAGATCTCAGCCTCCTGAGTAGCTAGGATTACAGGCATAAGCCACCAATGCCTGGCTCTATATGATATTCTTAACAAAGGCACTAAATATAAGTATTCCTTCTAATATATAGTTTATTTTAGTATACCTATGTTCTAGACTATATCCCAAATATTTATCAAAAATTATAAAATTTCATTTGTACAGAGGCCAAATTTAATTCTTGTCTTACTTGGGCTCTGCCATAGCTGCCTTCCGAAGACTCATGATGAATTTTCCATGATGGAAAGCTTTTCCATTCAGCACTTGCTTGTCATCTGACAAAGGATAAGGAATCTGAACTTCCGATTTGCTTTCGTGATTATGAACTATGTAGCCATTTACCACCTGGGCATCAAAACCATCCACTGTATCTGCAAAACAATTCAGTTCAAAAACAATTAAGCTGATTCATTAATATTAGGAATCCCAAAACCCAGAGACATTCAAAATAAGTTTCTGCTTTAAAGCTATGAAACCATTTAGAGAATTGAACAATTAATATAAGTATCTCAGAAACTTAATGTTCCTGGAAGAGAAGAGTTAATTTAAGCACCAGTACTAATACTAACAAAAGAAACCTAAATCATGTTACACACACCCAGCTCCACTGCCTATGGAGCCCTGCATGATCTGGCATCTGTCTACCTTAATATCCACCCTTTATCCTATGTCACTCTTTCTCTATCACCCACTACTTGTTAGCTATGTTGTTCACCTTGTCAGTCCCCTAAACAAAGGGGCAAATACATACATGTCAGGAACTGTTCTGAATGCTGTTATGAATAGGAAGCCATTTAATCCTTACAGCATACAAAGCAGACTGTTAATGTCTGCCATTGTACAAGTAAGGAAACTAACAAAGAAAGTTGAGTTAGGTTAAAGCTAGTTGTTAGCCAATAAGAACCAGAGTTGGTATGTCAATTTTTAAGACATTTCATTCTATTTCATAAAGTCTACTTCCTATCTCCTTATACTACTAAAACTTTATATTCTCCTTATATTTCAAGCAAACTGGCAAAATATAACAAATTTTAGAAATGAAATGGGGAAGAAAACAAAAGGGAATATACATCTACTAATTATAGAACAGCCTGAAGTGAAGAGTGCTTGCTAGCCAGGTTCAGTGGATCATAGCTACTTAGGAGGGTAAGATATGAGGACCATGGTTCAAAGCCAACCCAGGCAGAAAGTCTTTGAAACTCTTATTTCCAAGTGACCAGCAAAAAAGCCAGAAGTGGCTATGTACTTGCTTATCAACATAACTCCTTGAAAATGTATGAACCTACCTCCAAGACCAAGGTCTTTAAGGGCTTCATAACCACCTGGCTGCAGAAGTTCACCAACAATTCTGTCGGGCTCTTTTAAATCTCTCTCAATTACTGTCACCTTTCTTCCATCTCTGGAAAGGACTGCTGCCAAAGCAGAGCCGAGTACACCAGATCCCACGATGATAACTTCCGGATCATTTAGAGATGTTGCCATGGAGGTAGCTGCTCCTAGTGAAGTTGTTTCTGACATACTGATTCCTTTTCTGCACTGTTTAACAAAAAGAGGGAAATACATTTCCAAGTTGGTTAGCCTTAAACCATACTAGGACCATATAAATTCAGGAAATGGCCTTTTGCATACTGAGTAAATGTTAGATCCCAAACCTCATTCAAACAAATTAACTGGTATCTTTCTTTTCATCTTGATTGTATATAAAATCAATATTAAAATATTGGCTCAATTAAAAATGCGATATATAACAACTCAAAATTATATATTATTTTTGTCATCTCAAACATTATTTAGAAATTATTGTTATATTTATAAAAACCCACATCAGGTCTGTAAGCAGGGTTCAAATACACAAAGTCCCTCATACATTATATTTCTATCATTAATAATTCTCCAAATGTATGCTGAGCATCTACCAAATGCAAATCTCTCACAAATTCTGATTAACTTCACATTCTGCCCTATGCAGTACCTTTTAGATATTTCTAAACATACTCATCTTCACACTTCTTTTGGATTTTTATTGCTTCAGAGTAGGGAGGGGTGAGGGAGGGAGGTGTGTACTGTCCCTTAACTTTTTCTGGTTGGTGCTCTACCATTTGAGTCTCAGGTCCACTTCTGGATTTTTGCAGGGCTTTCCCATCCAGGCTGAATTCAAACTCTGATCCTCATATCTTAAGTCTCCTGAATAGCTAGGATTACTGATCTGAATCACTGGCTCCCCAACTGTATTTTTTCAATTTTTTTTTCTTTCGTCACTCATGGGGCTTGACTCTGGGCCTGAGGGCTGTCCTTCAGCTCTTCAGCTCAAGGCCAGCACTCTACTACTTGAGCCACAGCACCACTTTCAGTTTTCTGGTGGTTTATTGGAGATAAAAGTCTCATGGACTTTCCTGCACAGGCTGGCTTAGAACAGTGATCTCAGCTTCCTGAGTAGCTAGGATTACAATACCCAGCTATCAATTTTTTACAAGTTCTCCCTAAGTATCTCAGTCTGGCCTCCAATTCACTATGTAGTCCACACTGGCCTTGAAATTAAGATATGGCTGCCACAGTTTTCCCAGTGCTGGGATTAGAAATCTGGCTCTACTTTTGGATTATCATTGGGAAAAAAACCTATCAATCTAAATCAGCTTGACAGAATAAAAAGATTAAAATACTGGCTATAGTTCTATTAAGTGAAGATTAATTAAAGAAAATTATGAAAGAACAAAAGTTATCTTGAGCCCCTTGGCATTTGACTTAACAACTGCAGTCCTTAATTTGGAAGTACATATTTGATTCATCTCTTCCTGTTTTCCCATCCTGGCACTTTGAAAAGCCTTTTTAAATTAGTTGTGGTCCTCCAACATACAAAAGATGGACATTAAATCTATCCCTGGTTAGACTGACAGCAAAAACTTTTACTTTGGGGCTGGGAAGGTGGCTCAGTGGTAGAGCGCTTGCCTTGCATGCCTGAGGCCCTGGGTTCGATTCCTCAGCACCACATAAGCAAAAAGAAAAAAGCCGGGAGTGGCGCTGTGGCTTAAATGGTAGAGCGCTAGCCTTGAGCTGAAGAGCTGAGGGACAGCGCCCAGGCCCAGAGTTCAGGCCCCATGACCGGACCAATTTTACTTTGATCCTAAAATTGTGTTTTTAGAGATTTATGAATATTGACAATTGCAGTTCATGTTCTTTTTAATGTATAATTCATTCTCATAATAAGTGTTTTTGGTAGATAGACTAACAAATTTGAGTATGTATCAGATAAAGAATTGCAAAGAACCATTTTCGTTGAGTTCTCCAACATTGGAGACTGTCAGACTAAATGTCACTTAAAGAGATTCAAGTAGAGGAGGGGGAAGTGTAATAAAATCTAAAATCCTAGCTGGGCGCCCGTGACTCACACCTGTAATCCTAGCTACTCAGGAGGCTGAGATCTGAGGATCACAGTTCAAAGCCAGCCCAAGCAAGAAAGTCCATGAGACTCTTATCTCCAATAAAACCACTAGAAAACTGGAAGTGGCTCAGTGGCTCAAGTGGTAGAGCACTGGCCTTGAACTAAAGTTCACAGGGACAGCCCTCAAGCCCAGATTCAAGCCCCACGACCAATTAAGAAAAAAAATCTAAAATCCTTTAGAATCTATACATCCTTAGAATCTCCACAATTCTAGTATTCACTAAGCATACTTTTTCCTCTATAATACATTCCTTTTATTTTTAAGGCCCGAGACCAGTACTCAAACTTGGTACCTGATTCATTTGTTCATTGACTAGCGCTCTACCAATTGAGCCATGCCTCCAACCCCCATTCCACTGTTTGTATCTCATAATAGAAATGCTCTTTTGTCCTTTTCCTGTTCAAAGAGAAAAAATAGTCTATTTTCCATTAGTTTTAAAGTTTAAAACAACTACTATTTAAGCTACTGTGCTCACTTTTTCATCATCTTAACCATTTCTTCCATTTTTCTTCCTAAAATGTTTTGATTACACACACAAAAGGTCGTGAGAGGAGAGCCCTAAAATCAAATCTTTCAGAGCCTGATCAAGAGGAAATGCAAATGGAACTTAGTACTCAACAGATCACTCTCTGACCAGCTATCTAATTTCTAAAGACAAAAAATGAAGCATTCAGAAAAATATACTGCTGCAAGCAACCTAACTTTCCCTACTAAAAAATATTTCTCTAGAATGCATGATGACAGTAACAGCATTCCAGCTACTAGAACAAATGCAGTGACCCTAAGTTATAAATACCAGGGTTTTCAAATTAAGAAAGATTCCCTCCCCCTTATTTTCCAACCTGTACTCAACATGTCACTTAACAGAACGACTCAAAAGGCTTCCAACAAATGTACACTACTCTAGACTACTATTGATTGCCACTATTCACTAAATGGCTGGGCACCCGGCATTTGGCAAATATTAAACCTTTGAGTTCCCTGACTACCCACACGAGCGGTGCCATCTTTATCTACCAGATATAGACGATTCTGTCTTCATCAGAACAGTAATTGATTCTTACAGAAATTAAGCAATGAACCAAAAGCCTCCCAGTTGGAAATGGTAGAGCAAAAATTCTAAACTAGGGAGGGAAAGAGGGAGAAAAATGAGGAAAAGGGTAACAAGTTAGACAAAAAATGTAACCACTGCCTTACTTAGGTAACTGTAACCCCTCTGTACATCACCTTGACAATAAAAACAAATAATTCTAAACCAAGTCCCTGTTTCCTATAAACATTGTTCATGTGTCCTGTGAATACAGCAAAATGATGCAGATACAGAAGTCTACATAACTTTGTAGGTCACATATCCTAACTTCAAGGCTGGGTGTCCTGCTACAGTATGGCCTGATAACCTTACTTTCATAACTACATATCTAAAATCCATTCTTCACAGCAACTGGAATGTTCTTATGAAAAAAGTAAAATTCAAGGATTCTTATCCATGCTTAAACTCCCCAGTGCTCTTGAGTAAAAGTCCAAACTTTCCTGGCCAACAGGCCTGACTGGTGTGGCTTCCACCACCTCTCCCCACATCTACTGTCATCAGCTTCCTCCATCCCCTTGGCAGGAATCCTAACTTCACGCCATTTAAAGACCCAGCCTCTAATTTATTTCCTTGAGACAACGTTGTATTGACTCACAGTGTCCCAATGCCTACAGGCAAGACGTAACACATTGTGCCCAATGCTTTAAAATGTGGGGTATTTTTTAAATGCCTTTTTTTTCTTTCTTCCCAACTACAAAGGCAATCCTCACCCCAGGATTTCAGTAAAACTTTTTTGCCAACAGCAAAAAAAAAAAAAAGTTCTGTCCTCCTTCAGAATGAAATATTTCATCTTTCCAAACCAAATCCATATCCAACCTTTGTCTAAGTATCAATCAACGCTAAATGAAATATTTTTTCACTTTTCTTACTATCGAAGTAGCCATGACCCAGCTTAAAGAAAGTCCCCTAAATGTAAATTGTCACCTTCCTCGAAGTAAAACTCGAATCCGAATTTTAAAAATTCATTAGAACATTCATTCATTTCCCCCCCCCCCCCCCCCCGCCTCCAGCCATCAGCCTTACCCTCCGGGACTCCAGCTGCCCTTTCTTTTCTGCCCCAGGGGGTGACTTGGCCCAGAAGAAGCCAACGAGGGGCAGAGCTGAAAGAACATCGAAGATGGCAAACTGGGAGCCGCTAAGCTGGAGCCCCAGGAGGCCCCCGCTTCGGTGGCGGTAGCGATAGGAAAGCACCAGGCCCAGGGTCAGGAACACCAGCACGCACAACAGGAGCTCCTTGTTGGCCAGCGTGACGAAATCGCCGCATTTCTTATAAAAATAGGTGAACGTGGCAATGCCGAGAAAAGTCCACATGGTTCGACGGCTCCTTTGGTGGCACCGATCACAGCTGAGCTTCTCCCCAGCCACCACAATGGGGTTCTGGCGATTCCCTCCCCCGCCTAAGAACACAAGGTATTCTCGGCGGGATGCTCGCCGAGCACCCCTACACCATGTCCCAGGACTGCCAGTCAACGAGGTCAGCGTTTACCACACGACGCGGGCCGGGCGCGCGGCGCGGCCTCCGGGCCAGCCCTCGGCGGCCGGCCTGGGGGCGGTTTCCGCGGCGGCGGCGGGCGGCAGGCGGCTTCCGACGTCGGCGAGTCCGCGGTGGGATTGCTCTTCCACTCCCCTCTCCTCTTCTCTCGCGGGTCGGCGAGGGCGGAGCGGCTCGGCCGAGGCCCGAGGGCGCCGGCAGGTGGGACGCGACCGTGCCCGGCCCTCCCTCGGGGCGCCACGCCTGGACCGCCTCCTCCCTCAAACCACCGCCTCTGATTACCCACCGCGGCCCCGCGCCCCGACCTGGCGACGTCTCCGCGAGCCCCGCGCTCGGCGGCCCGGAACCCGCCGGACGACACTGCGGCTCCCAGGCAGGTGAGCGCGGGAACACGGAGCGTCCCTCCGACCCTCAGCGGCGGCGCCCGACGGCCTCTTCACCAGCATCCCTCGCGGGCAGCCACGGCTGCCCTCCCCCCGCCCCCGACTTCCCGCGCGCGCCGCTTCCACCGTAACCAGAGTAACCGCCGCACGCCCCGCGCTCGCCGCCCGGGCCGGCGCGCTTCAGCAGTCGGGGCGGGTACGGTTCAAGGGAGGGACCGAGGGGAGGCGGGACCGCGAGAGCGGCCCCGCCCTGCTGCGGCTCCGCCCCCTACCCCACCACCAGCCAATGAGGATGCGCTCCGCGCGGTAGGCCGAGATGGCGCTATGGGGCGCTCAGCCAATGGCGGGCGGCGCAGTCTAGGCGGCGTCGCCCGGAGAGGAGCTAGGGCGATGTTGCGTGGTGAAGGGTAGGGGCGTGGGGTGGGCGCCCGGCCCGAGTGGGCTGACGGAAGGTACCTGCGGGCTTCGTGTGGGGCGGGGCCTCGGCCGGCTTCTCTCCACGTCCGGGCTCGAGGCCCTCCCTGAGGAGGAGTGGGGCCGGTTCCGAGGATGGACCGGCCTGGCCTCGGGGGGCGCAGTGAGCGCCCGCCGAGCCCGGCTGGACCCCGCGTCGCTGGGAGCCCTGAGCCGGGTGGGGCGGAGGGTGCGTGTGGAACGTGAGGCGGACAGCACCTGGGCGGACGCGGCCCGCGCCGGCCACGGCAGATCCTGCCGGGCCTAGCCTTGCGCTGTCGTGGGGTTAACTCGCGCCCAGACTCGGGGGGCTCCCGGCGTGGGGGTCGGTGCTGCTCTGTGTGCCAGAGCATCGTGGCGCCATGCTAGGGCTTCCCCACCCCGAGACCGCTGGCCTTGGCCCGCAGCGCCGTCTAGGGGCCCTGCTGCAGGCTCTTGGTCCCCTCTGCCCTCGGGTGGCCGCGGGCCTTCCTGTTCGTGGCACCTCCGTATTTACTGATTCTGCTTAGGGCTGTGTCTTATCTCACCAATCTCAAAATTATCTTGAGGAAAGGGTCTGATAAACTTAATAAATGAGTAAGATTGACATTGGCACCAAAGGAAGATCTGAAGACTAGAATCGGGAAGCCTCTAGATTGTGACTGCCTCTAACCAGCTTTTATTTTTATCTTACTGGGGCTTGACCTCAAGAGCTCAAGCTCTTGCTTAGATTGCTTGCTCTTTGTTTGGTGCTCTGCTTGACCCATTCCTCCAGGCAAGCATTTTGCTGGCTAACTGGATATGGAATCTCATGGAATTTTCTGCTCAGGCTAGCATTGAACTGTGAGACCCTCCTGAATAAGCAGGATTACAGGCAGGAGCCACTCGTACTCAACTATAACCAGCTGGACACTAAACCACATCACTTTAGACCCAAAATATTCTATTTTACCTGCTAATAAGATATTTGTCAGAATGTTCTTGAAGGTGTGTGTGTAAATTGTTGGCCAATAAGATACATTAAAAACAATGAAATTAAATTAGCATTAACTCTTCAGAACATTAACATATACCATAAAATTACACAGAAGTTATCCATAAAATAACACCATGTAATGATATGCCTCTAGATTTTAAAAAGTCAACAATGACCATGTGAAAAGGCAAATGTTATCAATTTGCAAGGTGCCCACAAGGTTAAATAGTCCAGTAAAAGCATATTCCCTATGAATTGCCAAAGTTCATCAGGCAGTTTATGACTTTTTATGACAAATGATTATAATTCATAGTGATGCGTAATGACAGGAGAAAAGAAGCAACTTCTAGAAGAACTTAGAAACTTGATGGATAATTAATTAAAAATCACGGTGACCAGACACAAATTTTTAGGATTTAAATGGACCTCAAATGGCAGATATATACTAAAGACAGGCACAGACAGAATCATGACAATAGAAATCCCTACATCTAAACAAAAAGCTGATAGGACTATTTAGTTACAGAAGACAACAAAGACCTCATTTAAATATCATACTACAACCTATGTATAAAATGACAATAAAGTCACAGGACTTCACATGAGGAGCAGAACTGGATCAGGCACTAAAACATCAAATGATTGTCTCTGCTTTCCAAAAGCTACATTACCCACAATGTAAGTACAATTAAGATTAGAAATCAAAGCCATGAATCAGTGGCTTATGCTTATAGTCCTAGCTACTCAAGAGACTGACACCTGGGGCTCTTGGTTTGAAGCTAGCCTGGGCAGGAAAGCCTAAAACCCCAGAAATGGGGTTGTAGCTCAGGTAGTAAAGCACTAGCCTTGAGCAAAAAAAATCTCAGGGACAGCACCCAGACTCTTAAATTCAAGCCCCAGGACTGGAGTAACAACAACAACAACCAAAAAAAAAAAAAAACCCAAAGGTTAGAAATCATGATGGCACAAGACATGGCACCTGGCCATATGAACCAAGGAGCCAAAGAGCATAATTTTGTTCCACCATGATTCTGCACAGTTAAATTCTCATAGGCATCAAGTATATACTTTTTGAAAACTACATTTGGTTAACTTATGAGACACAAAAAGATTCAAAAACCTCTGACTGGCAAGGGACTAAGATCAGATGTATTTTACCTTCACTCCACTAGATAAAGGTGAGTCCAGAAAGTTGGCAGGTATCCAGATTGACCAACTGATCAACCAGGCCCAAAAGAGGAACTTCTCTTCTCTTTGTAGAGAAGATGAAGAAGATGTGGATCGGTTGGCCAGCATTCATACCAAAGTCACAACACAGCCATCCCAACATAGGGAAATGGGATCTTGCCTGGTCAAATAACCTCCATAATAACCTTGTTTACAGACAGATCAGCTTCATGGCCCATGTAAAATAGAAATGAAAATCAGCAGCCTTAAGGCGAGGACCAACATGGTCTTCACTGAGCCAGGTGCTCAGTGGTCGCACGTCATACAAAACTCATAGCCTTAGTACTCACAGTCGGATGATCAGACGTGAAAAACAGACATAACTATATGTTTACAGACTCCACAGTGGCAAACAGCATAGCCCTGTCAGTCACTCAAATGGACACATAATGACACATAAATGGCAAACCTGTGGTCATACTAATATTGGAAAGACAAGAAGCTTCAAAAAAAAAAAATGACACCAGGGCCAACACACATATCAGCAAAATCAGAAGGATGATTCACAAACAACCAAATACAATAGCCAGGTCGATGACCCCACATAAAACATAAAGATAGAGGACCAGGTACCTAAATTAGAATTAGGGATACAGATTAACTATAGACATATACTTTCACTTGTAACACTTGGGAAGGGCAAAGATGACATATGGATATTTCCAAAGTAACCAATAAGAAGGGAAGAAAAAAACCCACAAACTAAAATTGTAAGGTCCGCTCCTGGATGGCAAGCAGACTCTGCCCTCCTCAGAGCCAAGTCTCCACCCAGTACCTTTGTTACCTAGGCAACTGGCACACCTGGAAGAGGTCACATTCTGCATCCTCTGAGGTCACATCTGGATCCCCATGTGGCCACACCTTTCTCCTACCTGGTTCCACCTTCCTCTACCTGGTCCCACCTTCCTTGGCCACACCTTCCCTTCTCCCCTCCCCCCCCCAGATAAGGCAAGGCCCAGGGCCAGATGCTCTCTTTGCCAGCCGTATGGAGTGCCAACTTGGTCTGGTGCCAGCTGGTACGCTGAATAAACCTACCCCTTACCTGAACACCACGTGCATGGTGTTGTTCTCACTGGGCAGCCTCTTTAAAAACCTAACAAAAATCACACTACGGGACATCTTTAGGTAAATATATATATATTCAAAGGACATATGGACACTCACTATATAAAAGGATGGGAACCAGAAATAACTTGGCATGAGATACAAGAGGCCATGCAGAGTGCAAAATCTCATTGATAAAATTTAAATTCAGAGTTCCAACAGACACTATTCAAGCCAGATACATTTAATTTTATTATGCAGATACACTTTCCAGGACCACTACAATACCACCAACCAAAAATATATGGTAGCAGTGATAGACATCTACATCGTTTAAGCTTTAGCAGCGGCCAAACAACAGCTTTTACAAGCTGAGCACTAATGCTATGAAATGCAGGCTGTGGATCCTCTAGGATAACAGAGAGTGACAAAGGAACCCATATCACAGTAGAGACAGTGCAGTGCTTGTTAGACAATGAGATCTGCAATGGAATCTTCATTTACCCTATAACCCTACACGAGCGTGACATTGAAAATTTGTATAACCTATTGAAAAGAAATCAATTAGAATTCTAAACTTCGCAATTGAATGTGCTTCAGGTATATTTCTGTGTAAAAGAGATTGAAGGATTAAGGGAAGCCTGCATTCCTATTTTAATATAATTTAAAAAAACAGAGAAAGAAGAAAAATCGAAAACTCCCAACATGTTACCTTACCAAGTCCAAGGCAAAACTAAAGATTAAACATAAATATCACCACAAGAGATTCTGGCACCAGGAGACAAAAACTATTTTGGACAACAAGACACAAGGGACTGTATATACATACATACATATACATATATATATATGTTAGATATAAATTAGAGTTATGTGTATGTATTTATATATATACATGTATGTATATGTATGTGCATGCATATATATATATATATGTAACTCAGCCTAAATAACTAGTATGTATATACACATATATATACAAATAACTAGTCATAAATAAATTGATCATGTTGGCCATACTAACTTTCACCTTCAACTTGACTACTGCAGCAATAATGTAATAAGTACTTAAACTGCTTTTGCTATTGACTCCTTTTTAGAGTCCATGAATAATTAAAAGCAGGAGAAAAGGACAGCATCCTTGCCTCTGTTTTAGATAGATCTGTCCTTGTTCTGATCCATTCACTTTGCAAACAACTTGAAAGCCAAGAACAGGACATATTGATAATATATTTATAATAAGGAAATGGAGAAAACTGCCCTAATGGACAGAGCACCTGCCAGGCAACCATGATTTGATTACCTGACCAGTGATGATAATTATAGCAACTCCAGAACCCCTCCATAATTATTAACCAGGCTGTTGTTTGACTAGAACTGTTTAGTAATTATGCATAACTTTCATCCTTTGCTCCCAGCTCTTTGTCTATTTAAATCTAAACCTCAAGTCTCTATCCTGAAGATAGCTGAAGATGGTCTCCCTCCTTTCAGAGTATGTCCTGTGTCATAAATAAATCTCTTTGATCTACTCTTTCCTATTATCTATTTGGTGTATAGAGGCAAGTGGTTGGACCTGACATGTGGAATTCCAGGGCTTCAGGTATAAGGCCTAAAAACCTCATTTCCATGACTCTTGCATTGACATTCCATATTAGCTCATTTTTGCATGAAAAAAATAATTATTTCTCCTATATTGCTTCTGACACAAACATGTCATGAAGGAAGAGGCTGCAGAGAGGTATGACTGGCGTCTCTGAGATCTGTGATGCTCTGGGGATTTTACCTGCTCAGTAGTCTCCAATTCTGCAATGGCAAACTATAGGATGATTTTGCTCCTTTCTCTCATGAGAAATAAGAAATTGTCAAGGGCTGGGATGTAGCTCAGTGGCAAAGCACTTGCCTAGCAAGCCCAACGTCCTGGGTTCAATCCCCAGTACCAAAAAAGAAAAGACAAAAAAAATACAGTTAAAAAAAAAAACCCAAACAAAAAAAAATTGTCAAGCAAACCTGTAGACAATCTGAATACATGGGTACGTGAGTCGAGACATATTTAGACATTAGCATAAAATACATAAGCATGATACTCATTCAGCATTCATTGATGCCACCATTTGCCAAGTGTAGCGTCAAATGCCACAGAGCTGGGCGGGGGGAGGATGGGAAGGGATGGGAAAGGGAAACAAAGAAGGAGGCTACAATGCTTGATAAGAAATATACTCATTATCTTGCCCATGTAATTGTAACCCCTCTGTACAGTATTTTCACAATTAAAAAAAAAAGCCACAGAGCTTGCAATTTTACAGAGCAAACCTAACCCACTTTAATCACTAAGTATCTCTAGATCTTCAGATTTTTTAAGTAAGTTTGAAAATGGAGTCTTTAGCAGAGTGGGTATAGTTCCAGAGATAGTAAAAAGGAGCCATAAAAACTTGCATGCTCTTCTACAACTAGACCATTCTTACACATTTTGCTCATCCCATTGTTACTTGACCTCTGCTACTCAGAGAGGTCATTAGTAGGATTCCATAAAGTAAGAGACTAGCTGAGACCAGTCTTTCAAACATATAATGGGCCATTGCCAGATTCACTGTCCATACTTCCCATTATGAGTGAGGAAATTTCTACACCTTGAGGGAGAAGGAACTTGGTAAACCTGACTTGGATGACATGGTCCAATGAGAGTGTCCACATTTATATTAGAGGTATCTGTTAGCATGTTCTAGCAGTTGTAAGGGTGTATAGCATTTAGGGGTGCACTTCCTGCTAATTCTACAGCTATACACATTACTCTGCGTGTCTCCCTATGACACTGTAGGAAAAAAAAAACCAGAAGTCCCTTTTTTGAGTAAAAATAGAATATATAAGGCTCTCATAATTAAAAGAAATTATGAAACCATAAATAAGAATGGTTCTTTACCCACAATGCTGCTGAGTCATTTGTTTTAGGAAGAAAAATAGAAAACACAGGCTGAGCGCTCATGGCTCATGCCTGTAATTTTAGCCACAAGGGAGAAGGGAGGTAGAGAACAGGTTGATTAAAGTTCAAGGCCAGCCTGGGGAAAGTTTGTGAGACTTCCATCTCAACGAATAGCTGGAAAGTGATATGCCCCTGCTATGACAGGAAGTGGAGATAGGATTGATGTCCATACTGGCCTGAGAAAAAGTGAGAGCATAATTCAAAAATAACCAGAGTATGGGGCTGGGAAAGTAGCTTAGTGGTAGAGAGCTTGCCTTGCATGCATGAGGCCCTGGGTTTAATTCCTCAGCATCACATAAGCAGGAAAAGCCGGAAGTGGTGCTATGGCTCAAGTGGTAGAGCGCTAGCCTTGAGCTGAAGAGCTGAGGGACAGTGCCTAGGCCCAGAGTTCAGGCCCCACGACTGACAAAAAATAAAAATAACCAGAGTAAACAAAGCTAGGGGAGGCAGGGCTAAGTGTAAAATTTCTGCCTAGCAAGGACAAAACTATAACTTCAATACCCAGAACTGAAGAGAGAGAGAAAGGAAGGAAAGAAAAAAAGGATGATGGGAGGGAGGGAAGAAAGGTGATCAAATGAATGTTATGATCAAAGCAAGGGTCTTCTGAACTCTATTAAGCACTTTACCACTGAGCTACTGAACCCTATTTCTGTTCTCGAATACTTTATTCTTAGGGTTCCTGTTAATAATCGCAGTCTCTAAGTAGGATAAGTTTGTGGCTATATTGCTACTTCTGTTTTCTTTCTTTTTGAGACAGGGTCTCACTATGTAGCCCAGGTGACCAGGAACTTGACATCCTCCTGGCCTCAAGCTATTTCTGTGTTAAAAACACGTGAGCTAGGCATGGTGGTGCCTGCTTGTAATCCCAGCACTTGGGAGAGGCTGAGACAGCCCAAGCAAACTAGGCTACCTAACAGGACCCCCTGTCTCAAAAGAAAAAAAATACATTTTTCAATTTGTTTCCATGAATAATAATGCCATTAGAATTTATTGAGATTCTGCAATGGATTAAGCACTGTGCTAGAAGCTTTGTAAAATCCCCATAACAACCTTGCAAACCAGGTATTATTTTTGCTATACAAATGGAGGAACTGAGGCTTAGCTTATTGTGTGAATTTGCACAGATCATGTGATTGATGACTGTACACCATACTAAGGCTGCTGCTGAATTTCAGCCTCAACCATACACCCATAACTTAATTAGCAAATGTTAATCCAACTCTGAGTTGTCTGTGGTTTAAAAAAAATACTGTGAGAATGGAGACCAGCCCCAAGTGGTAGAAAGTCTCTTTGCAACCGTGAAGTCCTGAATTTAAACCCCAGTATGGCCAAAAGAAGAAGTAAAATCTCATCCCTGTATGTTATAATTTAAATTGGGCAATGCTGTATAAGATAGAAAAATGCATAGGGGAAGAATCACATAGAAATCAATTATAACCAATGTTTCCTCTTTGAAAAGGAAAAAAAAATCACCCCATAGTATTTTATTACCTTTATTGTTAGTTTCTGCTTTATTTTTAATCATATAAAAAGATTAAAAAATTGAGCAAGGTGCCAGGAGCTCACATCTGTAATCCTAGCCACTCAGGAGGCTGAAGGTTTGAAGCCAGCCTGGGCAGGAAAGTCCATAAGATTCTCATCTCCAATCAACTGAGCACTCTGGCTCAAGTGGTAGGGTGCTAGCCTTGAGCACAAAAAGGCTCAGGGCCTGAATTCAAACCCAAGGACTGGCGGAAAAAAAAAAAAAAAGATGCAATTGTTTCATCAATACCATAATCTTGAAAGATGAAATAAAGCTTCCTGTCACCAGATTCCTCACCAACTACACCCTTCACAGCAGAGTTGGCCCTGTCTGGTTTCACGTGCCTAATATCCATCTCTACATAATCTTCACACAATGTATGTCAAACCCAACAATGTGTTGAAATCCTGAGCAACTCAAAGGAGTCCTGAGCTTTCTCTTCATCTACTTTTTGCATTAGTATGTCCCAAAGCAAGACTCCCACAGAACAGACTATGAGGTCTCAGTTATCAGATCCATAGACCAAATACATCAAGAGGTGACCAAACAGAAGCTAAGGAATCTCAAGGTGAAAGGCAAATGGTCTCTGACCACTGATTCAGAATTAGTGGGTCAATTAGGAAACAAACTCATTCTCTGATCAGACTAGACTAGGAATTACATAATGAAAACCCTGAGGGAAGAAAGATTATCAAAATTTAAAAACAAGCTGGGGGGTGGCAGAGCATCTGCCTCAAGTTAGATAAGTCTTGGATTCAAATCACAGTACTATCACACACAAAAATTAAGAACAGAACTCAAGATTCTAGCACCCCCCCCCCCAGTTCTGGTTTCTGGTCTAGATAATGTTCTCATGAGCCCACTTCTTTACCCTTGGGTTATTATATGAATTTTTACTTGGAGCCTTTTATATCTTGCTTTAAAACAATCACAACAACAATCTTTTTCTTCATCCTTGATGGTGTCTCTTACTGGATAGATCCCAGACCTTAGACATCTGATTCTTCCTTAACCAATATACCCACTGAAACCTCAGGGCACCATGGGTGACGGTGGGGGCGGGGTGGGGTTGGGGAGCCACCAGGCCTCTGGGACTCAGGAAGATGAATTTGAGAGTGAAAAGGAAGGGATGAGGACCATCTCCCCTGAGCACCTTTTCCATGTCCACTCATGGGGAAAACTTCTCACTTCTGAAGATTCAAAAGACTTTTTGATGTGACTTTTCTGATGCTGACTGAGGTAAGCACTTCTGCTGAAGCATTTCTCACAGTTGACACATTTGTAAGGTTTTTCTCCTATGTGGGTCCTCCGGTGCCTGATAAGGTTAAAGCTCTGACTGAAGTGCTCACCACAATCAGGACATTTATAAGGCTTCTCTCCTGTGTGTGTCCTCTGGTGAATCATTAGAGTAGAACTCTGACTGAACGTTTTCCAGCACTCAGAACATCGATAAGGCTTTTCCCCAGTATGTGTTCTCTGATGTCTAATGAGATGGGAGCTAAGGCCAAAACTCTTTCCACATTCACAACATTTATATGGTTTCTCTTCTGGTGGGACTATGCATTTTTCTATCACACTGCATCTCTGAAGCACGCTTTCTTCACATTCAAATTTCCCATCAGATTTTTCTCCTGTGTGTGTTTTCTGGTGTGAAAGAAGGCTTGAACTTCGACTAAAATCCTTCCCACACTCTGGACACTGATAAGGTTTTTCTCCTGTATGTATTCTTTGATGCTTTGTTAGAGTAGAATTACAACCAAAGTTTTTTCCACACTCAAGACATTTGTAGGGCTTCTCACCTGTGTGTGTCCGCTGGTGACGAATCAGGCTGGAACTCTGAGTAAAACTCTTTCCACAATCTGGGCATCTATAGGGTTTCTCTCCAGTGTGAGTCCTTTGGTGTTCTATGAGGACATAGCTGTGGCTGAAGCCTTTTCCACAAACAGGACACTCATACGGCTTTTCACCTGTATGTGATCTGTGATGCTGAATAAGGTGGGAGCTGCTACTGAAACTCTTCCCACAGTCAGGACATTTATAGGGTTTCTCTCCCGTATGAGTTCTCTCATGGATAATGAGGTGGGAAGTATTGCTGAAGCTTTTCCCACACTCTGCACACTGGTAGGGCTTCTCTCCTGTGTGAGATCTTAGATGCTGAGTTAGGTGAGAACTGTTAGAAAAGCATTTCCCACACTCAGAGCATTTATAAGGCTTTTCTCCTGAATGGGTCCTCTGGTGAGTACGCAAATGAGAGCTATTACTGAAACTTTTCCAACACTCAAAACACTTGTAGGGCTTGTGTCCAAAGGGTAAATTTGGCTGAGCAGAAGATGTGCTGTGATCTACGGAATCCCATTCCTGAAGATGGAGTATATCATTCTCTTTCCTTGTAGGATTTCCCAAAATCTCTAACTTACCTTCATTTTCATAGGAATTGTGACACCAAATCTGATTTCCTTGGAACATTATCAGTGGTACTTCTTCATTATCATCATGCTTAGAATTCTGCGGACCATGTCTTTTAGACCATTTGAAGCACTCTCATTAAGTTTATCTGCATCCGGATTATTGTGTAGAAAATTTCTTAAACTAGTCTTAGTTTCATCTGTAAGAATAAACAAAAGTTCTAAACATTCCCTAATCACTGCTGGACAAAGAAATTCTGAATTATGGTGGGGTAAATAGCAATGTCAAATCTTATAAAGTATTTTATAGAAAAAAGTTTCTAAAGCTAGTGTTCCTTCTTTTATTCTATGGGGTCACCAGAAGCAGGTGAATTTGTTGTCCTTATTAACAACAAACAAAGTATGTAAACTATCATCAGAAATGGACAACAGGATGGACATCAATCTAAAATCAAATGTATAAACTTTATTCTAGAAGACTTTAAAAAAATTGGAGCTTGAATACAGGATCTGGGCACTATCTCTTAGATTTTTTTTTGCTCAAGAATGGCACTCTACCACTTGAGCCACAGTTCTACTTCCAGCTTTTTGGTGGTTAACTGGAGATAAGAATTTCACAGGCTTTCATGCCCAGGCTGGTTTTGAAAGGAATGGTGATCCTCAGATCTCAGCCTCCTGAGTAGCTAAGATTACAGGAATGAACCAGTGCCCAGTCTTTTCTAGAAGACTTAAAAAAAAGGGGGGGGGGAATCTAAGTGGTGATAAATCTGAAGAGGGCTGCATATGAAGTAAAAATTGGACAACAGCTTAGTTAAAATACAAACAAACATAGAAATAGCAGTAGCTACTGTTATAAGAATAACATAGAAATAGCAGTAGCTACTGTTATAAGAATAACATATCTCAGGCTGGGAAGATGGCTCAGTGGTAGAGTGCTTGCTTTGCATGCATGAGGCCCTGGGTTCAATTCCTCAGCACCATATAAGCAAAAGAATAAAGCCATAAGTGGCGCTGTGGCTCAAGTGGTAAAGCATTAGCCTTGAGCTGAAGAGCTGAGCGACAGCGCCCAGGCCCAGAGTTCAGGCCCCACGACCAGACCCCCCCCCAAAAAAAAGAATAACATATCTCATTAAAATTCAATTTATAACTCATAAAGATTATATCTAATTTTAAAATATACACAAGATAGAACTGATGACAGAGCACAGAATTAAATTAAGGTTTGTCTCATTCTGATATCCCATTCTTTCCCCCATACTAGGACATCTTATAACAAATTCCCTAAAGATTTAGCTCATCTTGATTCCTTCACCTGTAAATAGGCTTTTCAAACTCTACCTTCTTGGTGAAGCCATGAGAAGCTGGAACTAACAGCTTTCTTCCTTGCTCCACTGCAACTCTCGCAGCCAGGCTTGCGATCAGAAACCCTGGGGAAAGGAAACAGGTGTCATGCTTGAAGGTATTCTAGTTTTGTCCTGCTCCTTCCTTCCCAACCATTACAAAGTTAACAATTACAAGTATAGAATGCTCTATAATGTGCACTATAATGAAGAAATATGGCCCTTAGAAGTCATTTAGAAAATTGTATGCCAAAGGCAAGTATATAGAATTAAGTTATTCCAATTTACCTATTCTAAGGAAATCATTTTAAATAGCCAATTATCTATTATTATCTATAGTCATTATAATCCTCTTCACATTAAAGGCCTGAGGATCAAGCATACTAATCCTTACTGTTCACTCACAGTTTAGAAACACTTTTTAATTGATAAACCCTGTTCTTTTGTTAGGGGTACCAATAATAACTGCTTATAGACTTCATGGGACTTATATAGGTATAAGAGCTAAAAAAAAAAAATTTAGTTTCAAAAGAATACCTTAGTTGATGACAGAATAAAAAATCATTTGGAGTCAATTTTCAAGGAAAGATTTATATAATTAGTAATTAGTAAAAAAGAAAAAAAACAAAAAATTGGGGGTGGACTAGATTATAGAAATAGCCTCTAGATATAAAAGGGGGTCAAGAATGGGACTTCTTCCATGTTTTCCGTTTCTACCATAATCAATGTACATTTCAGCGAAAAGTTTACCTTCTAAAGCCTGATACGTGTTAAGGGACTAGACGATGTTGTCTGCCCCTGAAAGGGAGTTATAAGTGGTATGACATCATTTGAGAACGTAAAGAAAAACACACTTTTAAGAGTCTAAAATGACAAAGCCCCTCGCCCCTTTTTTTTAAGTATATATTTTCCCCTACTACTGCGTGTTCAGTGCCTGCTATCCAACTGAATAACTTGCACCTATTTCTCATCTAATTCTCAGAGAACAGCCCGTGATGTACAACCAATTGTATAAAGGAGGCCCTAAGAAAACTGTCCTAGGCCGCACAGCCAGAGTGGCAGGACAGGGCGGCGCCACGCGGACTGGCAGTGGAGATTCACCCTCCCGGTTAAACCAGAGCAGGGAGCAGCAGCAGCTGGGAGCGATCCCCAAGCGGAGACGGTCCGCCCGCGACCTGACGGGTTTCAGTTCATTGTTCTCGTTTTCAAAACGTGTGTGTACGGCCACACCCAGTGCCGAGAGCCGGCCTCCCTCCGGACGCCCGCGGGGCCAGCGGGGGCGCGTTCACCGCATCCCCGCGCAGGAGGGGGGCGGGAACGCTCCAGCCGAAAGCGGACATCTGCAGCCATCTATTTGCACACGCACGCACACACGACAGAGGCCCAACAGAGTAGTGCGTGTGCTGTCTGCGTGACACACTGCCACCCCGGAACTCACGCGGGCAGCGGCTGGCTCGTCTCCCCGCCCGCCCCGACCCGCACACACTATTAGGTTTGGTGGCACAGGAATCCTGGGGCTCCGCGGACGGCCTCGGTGCCGCTTCGGGTGCAGTCTGAGGTCGCTGCGCGGGGAAGGCCGGCGTCGCGCGGGGCCCGGGGAGACAGCGCGGCCCCCGCCCTCCCCCAGGGAGGAACGCACTGCGCGGGGGCGGGGGGAGGGGGAGACGGGAAGAGGGGACGCACACCGGACACCCCAGCTGCCCCAGCGGTCCGGGAGGGAGACGCCCCCACCCTCATCCCGTGTCCCCGGAACCGGAAGTTGGCCGCGCCGGTCCCGGTGGGCTCGCCGGGGCCTCTCTAGGAAAGCGCGGTGGTCCGCCCTCTCGTTGGTCGTCGGCCCGGGGAGTCCGTCCTGGGCCCGGAGGCGCTCGGGCGGTTCTGGGCCCTCGAGGCACCCTCGGCCTCGCAGCGTCGCGCTCGGATCGGCCGCAGACCCCCACCCCCAAGGCAGTCTAGCATTTCGGCTCCCATTGCCTCTGTCCCCACCCCTGTGTGAAACTGGTAGAGAGGAATGGCAGCCAACGTTTCCATCGTCCTCCGGCCAAACGTACAAATCCGTGTCCCGCTCTTCTCCTGCTACATACAGAAGTTCTGCCTTCCTGGAACCAAAGGCCCTTCTTGGAAACGTCCTAGTGTCCATCACGCTCTCAATTGCCCTGACCCACCGCACCGCTGTCCCTCCACTTGTTATCAGGGTTCCCATTTTGATCACTGTAAGGTCCGCTCCTGGATGGCTAGCGGACTCCACCCTCCTCGCAGCAAAGTCTCCACCCAGTACCTGCGTTACCTAGGCAACTGGGACACCTGGAAGAGGTCACATCTGCATCCGCTGAGGTCACATCTGAATTTGATGTGGCCACACCTTTCCCCGCCCATACCCTAGATAAGGCCTAGCCCAGGCCCAGACGCTCTCTTGCTCTTGCTGCTCTTTTCTTGCTCTCTCTGTTCTATTCTAGCTCACTCTCTGTTCTTTTCTTGCTCTCTCTCTTTCCCAGCCACGTGGAGTGCCAACCTTGCCTGGTCCCAGCAGGTCTACTGAATAAACCTACCCCTTACCTGAATACCACGTGCGTGCTGCTGCAGTTCTTACTCGGTTACCTCTTTTTAAAAACCTAACAATCACATCTTCACCCGCTTTAGCGTTCCTCCTAGAAGAACCACAGTGAGTCCCCAGTGTCACCAGTGATGCTCTTCGTTTTCAGTTCATACTTTTGTTTCCCCATCCAGACAGCAAGTTCCACGAGGGCCGTGCCAGCCTCTGATTTTGCTCACGATTCTTTGAACCCCAAACAGGAGTCTGAAGCATCCATTCAGCACACAGTCGTTGAAAGCCTACAGTGTGCCTGTTAGTGTGTTATCTTAGAGGATATAGCAATGCCCACTACAAAGAAGTAAAGACTGTTATGAATAGCAGGAAAAAAGTAAATAATTCAAACAAGAATTGACATAAGTTAAGCAGACATGGTAGGATGCTCAGGAAAATGTACTGTTTGGGTTAACATGCTCAGGGAAGCCTCCTTTGATAAGGGATTCTTTCTGCAGAAACACAAAGGAAGGGAAGATGTAAACCATTCTGCTATCTAAGGGATGAACAGCAAGAAAACGGATCTGGAGTTAAGAGCATGGTTGGCATGCTCAAGAAAATAAGGAGCAGAGCAAATGAGATGACAGCAGTAGGAGATGAGACAGATCAGACAGGCCAGGAGCAAGGGACCTGGAGATGCAGCAACCACAGACCCATCAAGTTCAACTTGCCACCCAACTTCTCAGAGTGCTTGGAGCACAGAGCTCCAAGTTGCCATGAACAGACCCACCCAAACTCCCACCCTTCCAGGCAGCCCACCACAGCCGGATCCAGAGAGGTAGATATGCACTGGACACTATGTTGAAAATGAACTATACAACTTGTGGGGAGGGGGGTCGAGAGAGAAAAACTGGGAGAAAATGTGGGAAGAGGTAACACTGTTTACTAAGAAATGTATTCATCACCTGACTTATGTAACTGTAGTCTCTCTGTACATCTTTACAATAATTAAAAAGTACTCATTTATCTGACTTGTGTAACTATCACCCCTCTGCACATCACCTTAATAATAACAATTAAAATTGAAAAAAATCTTAAAAGACAGTAGGTAGACAAGCCTGGTCATCTTGGCCCAAAGCAGGTAACTCTTTTTCAGTTTGAGCTCTCAATCAGTTTTGCTCAACTCTGATTCCTTCTTCTCCCTTCCATAGTTATGAATGCCAAGAGTACTCTTCCGTAAACACGGTGGACACTAAACAACCCCCAATTACATACACATACAGCAAAATGTCCCCTTCCTACTTACCTGGATGTTCCCATCCATTTCTTCTTTCCATAGCAACCAGTGCCATCTGTTTCTTGTTCATTTATTAATATCATTTATAATTCACTCATTATTCATCATTAATTGAGCAAATCTACTTACCTGCTTACATACACACATGCAGAGGTAACAATGGAAGATTCATACTCATTTTCTATACTATGCATCAGAGTAAGTGATTTGCTTTATTCTAAACTGCATTTTTCACTTAACCTATCACAGAAGAGTTTTAGTCTCTAATTTTAGTATCAAACCTGTCAGAGTTTTGGAGTTGCATGGTATTCCATTATTTTTTAATCAGCTCCCGGTGTTGTTCCCAAGTCTTTCCAACTAAATCTAATACTGCAATGAATAACTTAGCCTTTATTTTGGAAACTATGCTGAATAGTTGTGAAATGGTTTGTTCTGTTCAATATCTATTCCAACTTCTTTTCGTTATGCCTATCTGTATAACTCTCTCACTTTCTCCCTCTCTCTCTCTCTTCATCTCCACCTCTCCCCCACTCCCTCTACTCCCCTTCTCCCTTCCCTCCCCTGCCCTCCTTTCTCCTCTCTGGCCTCTCCTCTCTCCTGTCTCTTCTCCTCTCCTCTCCTGTCCCCTCTCCTCTCCTTTCTCCTGTCCTCTCCTCCCCTCTCTCTCCTGTCTCCTCTCCTCTCTTTTCTCCAAAGACAAGGGAAAAGCCAGGTAAGAACATGGTGAAAATGTGGCCCATCCAACAGTGATAGGGGTGTGTGTGTGTGTGTGTGTGTGTGTGTCTGTGTGTGTGTGTCTGTGTGTGTGTGTGTGTGTGTGTGTTACTGGAGTTTGAACTCAGGGCCTTAGACTTATACTTGCTAGGCAGGTGTTCTACCACTTGCACCATTCCCCCAACTTACTGTTAGGATCTTGATCCTAATCATGCACAGCCAGACTCCAGAACAATGAAAACATAAATTTCTGTTTAAACAGCCCAGTCCAAGGTATTGTTATAGTAGCTCCAACAGACTAGTAACACAGTTGAGGAAACTCAAGATTTCATCTCTCAGACATTGAAGCTACAGTGGTGATAGCTGTAGTAGCAACTTCAAAAGACATACCTGCAAGCTATTTTCAGTCATTCAATGAGTCCAGAAGCCAGTGATGCTTGAAATCAATCTTTTTATTCGATGTCAGTTCAGGTGTATTTTGTTCTCTGCCACAAAACCCAGTTAGTACAAAGTCTAAATTAGGAAGGAGCCTGGAGAGCCGGAGTTAGGGTGGGGCATATGGATCTGCAGGAAAATTGATCACCCATGGCAGAGACCTTCAGTGAATTTGTAGACAGAACTCCCAACCCAGGGATGGCTGTGTAGAAGCTGCCGCTAGTACCGAAGTGCCAAATGAAGAAGGCTGCTGACCTTTGAGTTGACTCTGCCTGGCTACTGGCAAACTGTCATTAGGAAATTGGTAAAGGGGAAAATATGGTCCGACTAGTCTCAGCAAACCACCAAAGGCCTTTACAGGTCTTCAGAGTGTGACATGGAGAACGTCTTTGATAAGGGCCTTGACTGGGCCACACAAGCAAGCTAAGGACAACAAGCATCAGCCAAGTCACAGAGACTTCTGGAGACAGCTTTCGCCTAGCAGAGTAGATTATATACTTGTCACACCCAAAGCCTCAAGATTTCGGTATCATGTCAACTGAGACCCATAGGTACAGAAGCTATGAAGAGATTGACTCTTAGAGCTTTACAAAAGACCTCTACAACTTGACTGTCAGGAAGGAAGCTCAGAAAACTATTCAGCCACCCACATGAGGTTCAAGGCAATAAGTTAGTAGTCAACTTGAAGTTCTTTGAGAGAAGATTTCACTTATGTACCTCAAGCTAGTCTTCAATTGGCGATCCGCCTGCCTCAGCCTCCCAAGTGCTGGGATTGCAGGTTTGAACCACTAAACCCAGCACAATTCTGCCTCATTTCTGAGCACCAAGTTTTTCCCACTGGATGCTCAACTGCTTGTACTTCTCAACACACTGCTGGTTCTTTTCATTCCTCTATGCCTTACTCGCTGCCACAGTGGCACTGTCTCTGTCACTGCCCTACCTTTGCCCTCCTTCCTTACTCCACCCCCATCTGTCCACATGAAATATATTTGTTCTTCTTTATCTAGGCTCAGAAAAATATCTTCCCAGTTAGCCTTCCTTTGACTCTCATAGGAAGTTTCAACTTTTTCCCCCCCTGCATCCTATTTATGTTTTGTAGTCTATGTATCCCTTCTTACTGTGTTTGGGGATTTGGAATCAACTAAGGAACTTGTCAAGTAGCCAATTGAGAAACCTGTTGAGAAATCAATTTAGAATATCTTTGTTGTGTGTGAGACAGGCATTCACCTTACCTGCTGTCACTAGTTAAGCCTGGTTATGGAGACAGCCTTGGGTCCTAGGCTGCCTACTCTGCCCCATTATGTTCCACCGGCTTACTCTTTCATTTACATGGAAGAAAACTTCGCCTGTCAAAGTTTTGTTGATCACATGCACGGGAAGCAGAAGGCAGGTGGCAAGGACCCAGTAGGCAGGAAGAGTATGGAGAATCCAGGAAGTCTGAATCATATCTATGGTCAGTCTTGCTTAGTCCTTCCTGTTCTATCTCTCTTACAATTGGATAAGGAGTAAAGATACAGGTAACCAAACGAAGGACACACAGATACTGCCTACTGCCAACCTAGGGACGAGGCAGGAAGCTATGGGGAACCTGATAGCTGAAAGCAGTGGTTTGGCTATACAGATTTTTAAAAAAACAAACAAAACCACCACATCCTGACCTGCTGACATGCAACACATGGACGGGTCTTACTGACCCACCACCCCAGCAGTCCTCAGAAAATGACAGCCTCAGTCTCACCATCCAAGGCCAAAAACTCATCTGTCTGCTCTGTGAGAGAAGTACTTTTTTGCATAAAAGGAACGCTTTGACAACTCCACCCTTCCATCCACTCGAGGACCCATCTTTTGTTTCCTTGGGGACAATATCACCCCTATGGAGCACACACAATCAATGATGTTTTTGAAGTTCTTCCATTTGGAATGCATTTAGAATGGAACTGGGGATTCACTAATCTCAATCCTTTACTAAAATTTTAGGCAGGTTATGATTTAGAGGTAAGTCACCATCAGAAATGCAAGGATAAAGGGAAGCTGTAAGAATAATGTTGGCCCATGCTTGTAATGCCAGCCACCCAGGAGGTGAAGGCAAAGAGACTCAAAGTCTGAGGCTATTCTAGGCCATCTATAGCATGGCTGAATCTGAAAAACAAACCAAAAACAAACAGCAAACATCCCAAGTCATCTTAAATTATGGATGGTCTCCCTAAAGACAGAAAAGTATGCTAAATAAAGATTATGTTTCAGCATGGATATAATAACTACGCCATAAACAAAATCAAAGGGCACACTTTTTTTTTTTTTTTATCATGGAGCCTGAACTCTGGGCCGGGGCACTGTCCCTCAGCTCTTCAGCTCAAGGCTAGTGCTCAACCACTTGAGCCACAGCACCACTTCCAGCTTTTTTTCTGCTTATGTGGTGCTGAGGAATTGAACCCAGGGCCTCATGCCTGCAAGGCAAGCACTCGACCACTGAGCCACCTTCCCAGCCCACATTTTTAATGCAGTTTGGAAACAAGTCTCAGACAAGGCCTCATTCTGCTACTTTCTATAGCAGAGCATTTATATTCTATCAAGAGAGTAATCTTAATAAAAATAGACATGATAGAGAGTTTGTAGGAAAAAGAAATGCAAATAGTCATTTTCAACCGCAGATAATGAGATTTCTAAAGGCAACCTTATGCAGTGTTGGCTAGGTTATGAAGGAGAGATATACCAACCACATTGCTCAGCAGGTAGGTAAGAAGCATCTGTTTTGTTTTTCAGACAAAATTACCATTGTGTTTACTGTTTGTTCCAGCAATCCAACCTCCATGGAAAAATCTTCAAACTACCATGTGGAAAAGTTCCCTAAATTGAAATTTCTCAGATCATCTTATTAAGGGGGGGAGAGGGGGAAGGGCAAGGAATGTGGCCCAGAATGCATTCCTAGCACTCTATTATGGAGGAAAATGTGATACATTCAGAATCTACATTGGACAGACATGAAAAACTCTCAAAAGATGATTTTTTTTCAATGAGGAACACCATTTACACATGGGGGATAAGAAGATGACAGACTGTAGGCAGGCAGGAGAGTTTTTTTCCATCAACTGTCTCTTCCCCACTGAACCATGCCAACAGTACTAACCTTAGATGAACCCAAAAGGACTTGATCCTTGAAGGAACAAACATGGCTACTCCCTTCCCCAGATTAAGGTATCTACAGAGCCAAGGGACTGTGTTAAGATGACTTGACTCCCCGACTGTAGCAAGTTCAGAAGACCCCTAAAGCAAAGTGGAGACTATCTTAACATTACCTCACCATGACTGTTTCCTTGGTTCTATCAAGTGCTCAGGATTCTACACTGTGTCACCAGGTGGCTCCAGAGGCAGCTGTTCGGAAAGACTGCTGCGAAATGAGAGTTATGCTGCAGAGGAAAACAACCGCATCATCCCCAAGAATCTGTGTGCAAACATGAAAATAAAGCCATCTTATACCAGTTGGATTCAACCCAAATAAACCCAGATCTAACAGACAAATATAAGCACAGCTTAGAAGAGAGAGTGTAGTATCACCCTCCAGAACATAAAAAGTCCCTATTCCTCTTCAGCCACAGATTTCCTCTAAAACTATTTTCAAATGTCACCCTGGTACCCAGTCCTACTGCAAGCCAGTCTTCCTCCCAAAGACAAAAGACCAAGATTAGATAGTATATAGAATGACAGTTCTTGGGGCTAGTTGTAGTTCTTGGAACCATAAATTGGTCCTCAATTACGCACAAACCTGAGAGAGGAAGACATCAGGTGAAAATGTGGAGTTTGAGCATACATTATGGTTCAAAAGGTGCCTTTTTCTTTCGTTTCCTTCCTTCCTTCCTTCCTTCCTTCCTTCCTTCCTTCCTTCCTTCCTTCCCTCTTCTCTCTCTTCCTCTCTCCTTCCTCCATTCCTACATTCTTCTCACTCCTTTCTTTTCCTCTCTCTCCTTTCCTTTCCCCTCCCCCCCTCTGTTTCTTGTGCTGGGCGTGGAACTCAGGGCCTCAGGAATGCTAGGCAAGCAGTCTATCACTGAGCTACATTCTCAGACTCTGAAAAATGCTAGAAATCAAGGTTGGGGACTCCTTAAAACTGTGAAATTAGCAAGATTTCAAGCCAATTAGTGATTAATTAGCAGCTGCCTGGTGTCACCAATTTACCCCTGGATTGTCTCCAGAGGGGCTGGGGATTGGAAATCAAGGCCTTGCACATGCCAAATACAAACTCTACCACTGAGTTCCACCCCCACCCCAGACCCCATCTTTTGTTTCTTGCCCTGTCCCTGTAGACACTGGTATTGTCAAGGGCCAGCCAGAACAGTATCTGTGGAGGTACATTCAGCCCTCCACAGTCTCTGGGTTCCACACCTGCAGATTCAACCAATAGCAGATTAAAAGTTTGTTGTTTGCTTTTTTTAAGTGAATCTATACAGAGCATGTCAGACTTTTATTTTTTCATCGAATCTTCCAAAGTAAAAATGCTGTGACAAGTACTTGAATAGCATGGACACTGTCTAGGTATTCTAAATAACCCAAAGAGGACTGAAAGTATACAGAAGGATGTGCCAAGTATCTACAAAATTCCACATAAAGGACTTGAGTACCATTGGATATTAACACCTGTGGAGGCCAAGGAACAAATCCCCCATAGATACCAATGGCACATGGACAGATCTGGAGTTGAGGAGATTGGAGGAAGAATTGTATTTGGTTTATGCTTCCCACAGTCTAAACAGCATCCTATACATTCTCCTAGCCACCACACCCCTCCCCCCCATCATCCTGCATAAAGCAAGGACTAGTATTCCAAGTGATCTCAGATTTGAAGAAACCGACCCAAAGAGCTAGAGGGTAATCCCAAACCTCTTTGAACAAGGAGAGTGTGAAGGCCCTTAACGCTTTTTCTGCCCCCAGTAGCCTCCATACAAAGTCCATTTCATTCACCTGTTCCTTCACGGCCATCCCCAGCCCCAAGCACTGAGTGGCCCCAAGACTATCTATGCCTTGTGCAGCAATGTCAACTTTCTTTTTCTCCCTTACCCACAATCAACCACTGACCAAATCTGTTGATTCCATGTCCCAAATGACTCTCAAGTAAGTATGTCCACTACTTGAACTGTTCATCTAACCCCTACCCCGTGTCCCTGGTACTTTCTTAGGTCAGCTCATCACCATTTCTCACTCCTGTGTCTTTCTGCACCTCACTTGGATCAAAAGATGTGTGGTGGGCATAGCAGGGAGTAGAGGAAGAGAAGAGCTCCCACATATCCTAATGTCTCAATTGCCCTTTCGCAGTGTTAAATCAAACAATAGCACATTGCAGGAAGTTCCTATGGTAGAGCCTGTCATGAATGAATAGGTACATGGAGCTGGTATTAATGTGCGAATGATATGAAAATAGTTCCTGGCTAATGTGTGCCATGTAACTGCAACTTGGCTGAACAGTCCTTTTTTGTCTTCAGCCTCTCTCTGGAACTCGTCCTCTAGTACCCCTTGAGACTCTTTCTCCTCCTCATTAAAATCCTCTCTCTTTAGATCTCAGAGCAGAATGTTATTTTGTTGATACATATTTGTCCAAAAGCCTACTTGGCTAGGGAGGCAGTACAGAAATAACCTTATATCCATCTCTTGTACTTAATAGCAGAATAAATAGTTGTAGAGATGCCTCGGTTTCTGAGTCATTTGTAAAACAGCTAAAACAGGGCAGGTGGACAGGCATTATTTAAAGACTTCAACATTGTAGAATATCAAAATAGGAACTCCTTTTAGTTTAAGGAAACATGAGAACACGGAGAGTGTTTTTTGGTCATGTTTGGTTGATACTAACAGCAGGATGAGCGCAAGGTTATAGACTGAACATTATCTTCCTCACATTTAAGAACTTAGCCTTTCTCCCACGCCAGTGAGACTATATTTGGAAAGGGGCGCTATAGAGAGGTAATTAAATTTAAATGAGGTTACATGCATGGGCCTTAAACCAATGCAATCATCATCCTTCTTGGAAGATGAAACTTAGACATGAAAAAAAAAAAAAACAGACATCAGAAATGTCTGTGTATGGAAGAAAGACCATCTAAGAACAGCCAGAAGGTGACCTCCTGCAAACCCACGTGAAAAGCCTCAGGAGAAACCAGCCCTGCCCACTTCTTTTGACTTTGGACTTCCAGCCTCCAGAACTGTGGGAAATAAATTTCCATTATTTAAGTCACTCATTATGTGGTGTTTTGTTATGGCAACCCTAGAAAGCTAACGTAGAAAGCGTGAAGGGTGCAGAAGAGAGGGGTTCTCGTTTTTTTTAAAGCTCTGAATGGTAGATTCTGTACACTGAGATATGATTCTGCCCAATGCAAATACTATTCTTTTGATAAGCTCTGCTCTGGCTTCAGCTCTTCAGTTTGTAGATAACCTCATTAAACTTGTCTTTGAGGAAAGGCTTACCTTTGTTGTGACAGTAACCTGTACCTGCCTGGTACTCAATAGCAGCTAAGTAACTAACTGTGGGTGTGTGAGATTTTTTTAATGTGTACATTTCATTTTATACCTCATTTCACCTGTTTGGGGGTGGGGGTCATGCATGACTTGTTACCAAAGGACTACAAGGAAACAAACTGGAGTGATATTTAGCTTCTAATAATAAACAAAAGTAGGATTTTGTGTTAAGACAATAATGACATTTCTTGCCAAGCTATTGTCTTGAGAAGATGGTCAAAATTATTCAGCCTATCCAGGGCCTGGTTTGGAGTTCAGTCAAAGGGATCTTCCTAAGGGAATTTCAGAAAGAAGATGGAAAGTGGATCGGGGGCAAGGACCTCTGAAGAAGAGGAGAGGAACTACTGAAGGTTAGGAGAAGAACTATCAACTCTTTTCCCTTGTCTTGACCACCTCCCCATGTGCATCTGACATGCCATTTCATACTGGGTTCCTTGTTCATCACGTTTCCTTTTGACTAAAATATCAACTTCATGCGGCAGTCATTTTCTATGTAATGACTGCTATATCCCCAGCATCTAAAATAATATGTGACTACTCAGTAAAGACTTACTAATGAATGAATACATCTTTTTTTTTTGATTGCCTTACCTCATCTAAAGAAAGATAAGTCATCCTTGAGTGGAAGAGAACAGCTTCCTGTTGAGGAAATCTTAGGACTGTCTTCATACAGTTACATCCTGAGCCATCTAAGGACAGGTACATCCCTTTGAATTCCTTTATGAAGTTTACACTATGACAAATGACATCCGTGATGGCATTAAGCCCCTAACTATTCAGAAGATGCGCAGTAAGGTAGAGTAGGTACCCAGGGTGCTTGTCTATTCTTGGCAAGCTAACGTGGGCATTGTTTTTAGAGCTGATGACCCTATCTTAGTAGTGGTACCAGCCAGGCATTGGATCATGGTGGGGATATCCAGAGCAGCAAATCATGTCACGAAGATAAAGCTATCATCCATTCCAACAGGAAGTGCACAGAGGTGAAAAGGTGAAGACAAGATTTTGCTAAATTAGAAAACAATTCCCTCAGAAATCCTGTGCTTGAGTTAGTTATGGAACTGTTGGGTTGTCTTCCTTCTTTTCTTTCTCCTCTTTTCTTTCTTTCTTTCTTTCTTTTTCTTTCTGTTTTTGCTGCATTTGAAGGACAGCACTGGATACTGGCCTAATTAACTCCATTTTGTCCCTCTCTGACACTAGTACACCCCTTTCCCCAAATACCTTGGGACCCTAGGATGGATAGGACAAATTAGCTAATAAATTGTGCCCAAACCTCAAACTGCTCCACAAACAATGCCCCTTTTGTAAAGTCAATTTTACCAATATCACCATATCAGCTGAAGCCAGAACCACCTAATTGCATATATTTCTTGTCCCACCCTACCCTAACCCCTCCTCTACTTAAACCTAAAATTTATGTCAATACTCTGAAGACAATCTTAGGGGGTCACTGAATCCCTTTGTCTTCCTCATGTGGCCATGTCAGATTAAACCTCCTTTCTAGGCCTAGCAGTTATTTCTTTAACTGGGGTGTAGAGATAAGATGGCTGTGATTCCCGGGGTTAGAAATTTTTGCCCCTCAGCACTACACACACACACACACACACACACACACACACACACACACACACACACACACGCATTCACCGTCCTAAGAATCATCAGGGTAACTGATTAATAAGGTGTATCTCCTCAAAGGATTGAGACTATTAAGTTCTTTGTGTATTAGTATCCAGAAAGTCTAACCATGTTCCTTTGAGATACATTATATGGTGACTATATTAGAGAACAGCAAAAGGAAGGAGGGAGGGGAAATCCACCAAGGGTGTGGTGCTTTACAATGTGACATTTGCATAATGCCAGGTTCACCTGCAGGCCAAGTCACTTGTTACCTAGGACAGAGACTTTTCTTTCTTTTTTTTCCCCTTCAGAGCTGAGGACAGAACACAGGGCTTTACACTTGCCAGGCAAGTGCTCTTCCACTGGGCTAAATCCTCAACCCCTAACAGGGACTTTTAAATTGGACCTCTTCACCTGCATAAGGTGAAACCTTCTAAATTACTAGACGATAGAATAAAAAGAACTGACTTCTGATCTACATCGACATTGTGAAAATAACATTCATCTAGACAGAGCTGCAAAGCTGACCAAACTCTTTCAGGACAAGATGCTAACTTATTTTCATCCAAAACTTGGAGCAGAAACCCTGTCCCTTTGACACACAGGAAGCAGATTCCAAGAGAAGTAAGTTGCCCAGGCTCATAGAGACAGACATGGCGTCAAGTTCTTGAGTCCTGGTTTTTACAGAGCCCTGTGGTGTGTCCCGACTAGACCTGGGCTAGCTTTCCACCATGGTTCATAACTAAGAGTGGCCATAGAATTCCATACCCAACTCACTCAGGACTGAGAGTGGAAAAGGCATGATGGACCCTATGCTGAGAAAATATCTAGAAGGGTAGTCATCTTAATCATAGGACAGAACCAGAGGAGACAGGCACCATGCACGTTTCTCTGCTCAGTAGCCCCTGTGGGGAGAAGCTGTTAGCTCAGAGGTAGACATCTCTTTCCTTTTGACAGAAGACATATTATCTTCATCTCCTTCTTTGATGAATGACTTTGCAATCCTGAGCGACACAGTTCAATAATCAGGCTTGGTTGGGTGTGATAAGTAGTGGGGATTGGTTATCCCTGTGTTGTTGTGCAGTTGTGTCTGACCAGTTTGAAACCCAAAACTCAGAGGTTCTGCTTGGAGGATGCAGCCCTGGACAAACGAGAGACAACTGACTAGACTGCTGCAAGAAGAGAGGCAGGCAGAGGCTGTGGGAGAGTTGGAGAGGCGAGCCTGGGGGACCACTGGATAACGTGTAGCTTGGCCGTTCCTTTCACTGTTTGAGGCGTCTCTGAGGAAGGCAAATGTTATCAGTTGAAAATGGCCATGAAAGTGACATAGATAGCCCCCCCATAGCTAGCGGGCAACATCACTCCTTTCCTGGTCATCATTAGTATTCCGACATCTGTTACTGCAAAACGAACTCCTGGAAACTGATGCAGCATGACACGGTTGATAATTATATTTCTAAGACTAGCAGACTTCCTTTGCAGGATGCTTTATATATCTAAAATTTTTAC
Source organism: Dipodomys ordii (assembly GCF_000151885.1). Classification (NCBI taxonomy): domain Eukaryota; kingdom Metazoa; phylum Chordata; class Mammalia; order Rodentia; family Heteromyidae; genus Dipodomys; species Dipodomys ordii. Next base: position 223,025 of record NW_012267298.1, on the reverse strand, counting down.
TGCTACAGATTCACCCATCTAGGATGCCTAAAATGATTACTTGCCTGGCCTAAGGATTTTCTGTTTTGAGCCTCACAAACACTCAAACTTTCCATTGGAGTCTCACAAACACTGCAACCTTATTCTTGTCACAGATGAGGATAGATGAAGCAGATATGATGGGGGAACTGTGTGGGAATTGACTTAAGTTTCTTTTCCATCCTTGCTCACTCATTTCTTTCAACAGCCTGACCCTGGTCAAACTTCTGTGGGTGGTGCAGATAATACTGTCTTCAATCCTATGATCCCATAATTGCAGCATGTAAATCCAGACTCTCTCCTTGTGGTTTGTTATCACGAGGTAGCTGACAGTCTGGGAACTCAGATTCTTGGAATTCTGAAGCATGTTGGCTACCCTGGAAAGCTTATGGATGTAAGAAGGCTGCAGTGTGACTGGGTGATTGCCTGTCAGTTTGTGCCATGCCTTGTCTGACTTGTTCATTACCAGTGCAACAAAGCAACACCCCACCCCAGGACGCTCACTCTGCGGCTGTTTGTAAAGCTACCAAGGGACCCAAAGGCATCGGTCAGAACACATTTTTGCTGCATTTCCAAAAAAAAATGCTCATAAATCAATGGACCAGAAAAGAATTGTCTCTTTGTCATGTAGGGCATTGCCAAATAGCTGCCAGCACTGAAAGTGGAAGAGTGAAATGGATAGAAAAGCGAGGTAAATTTGTCACTGGGGTTCATAGAGACAACTGGCCGAAATCAGAAAGATCACTACAGTCTTATCTTTGAAGAAAGATAACATCTGAATAGGAATAATCCAACCTTGTAGGCCAGCCCAAGGTCAAAGCTGCATGAGGCTTAGATGTGCAAAGTAGAGGGGTGTGTATGCTTCTGTTTGATTTCTCAAAAAGGCTGGTAACATCTTTCTGCAGACTCCTCTGTCAAGGCCCAGATCCTGGACCTTTCCAGATATTCTGTGAGCAGAATCAGTCATCTTGATGAGCCAATGTAAGGGACATATGAAGCCAGCCAAGGCCATGCATCAAACCATCAGGAAAATTTGACGTTGTTCAAGAGCTCTGCTGGTATCTTGGGCTAAGAGTTGGACCTAAGTCTGACTGCTTTTAAGAAAATACACACATTTTAAAACTGGACTGTGTTAACTTCTAAAAAAGGGCGGGGGAGGGGACTACATTACAAGGAAAAATAACACTCCAATTCCTTCGAGCATTCTCTTCCATTAAAAAAAATTCATTTATGTACAAGTTTTTTTTTTGGGGGGGAAGGAGGGTTAATGCTGGGGATAGAACCCAGGGCCTCACACCTACTAGGCAAGCACTCTACTACTGAGCTCTATCTTTAGCTAGTGAACAACTTCTTAAAACAGTCACAGTCAAACTAAACGTGGAATGTTGTGTTGGACTGGATGACCAAATGTCTCCCAGGACATTTGGCAATGTGTGGGGACAGTTTTGGAATTAACTGGGGCAGATAGGGGAGGGAGGTGGCACATGATATGCCATCCAGTGATAGAGATCAGATGCCTTGCACCTCAAGCCCTACAAGAAAGAATTATCCAGTCCAGAACTTCAGTACTATAGCAATTGAGAAACCCAGTCTGCACTTCTTACATAGCGTCCACGATTCTCACATTATCTTTCAACTAACTTCATATATGCACGTTTGGTTATTGTACGCTGTGGGTCTGAATGAAACAATGAGTGTCTTAGGTCCTTTTCTATTGCCATTACAGAACACCATAGACTGGGGAGTTTATAAAGAAAAGAGGTTTATTGAGCTAGCAGTCCTGGAGGCTGGGAAGTTCAAGACTGGAGCTGTCACTTCCCAAGAGGACTTCATATTATGTTACAACCTAAAAGCATTGTATTGTGAGAGCCAGGAATGCAGAAGAGAAAAGAGAACAAAGGGGACCATATGCTTTATAACAACCTAGTCTTGTGGGAACTAACCCATTCCCTAATGAATTCATCCAATCTCCTGAGAAAACCTTAATGATTCTTCAAGGCCCACCTCCGCAGTGGTAACAAAGTTTCCATATTGAAGTTGTGTCCGGGACAAATCTCATCTATTGTGCACTCAGCAACAAGTGCATAATATTCCCTTGAGTTAATGAGAAGTAATTTCTATAGCCCTCCCTCTATTGTTGGGCATTAAGCTCTAAATACTTGCTACTGAAAATAGCACTACAATGAACATTATGCAAATCTCTTAATTTAAACCATTTTCTTTTAATTAATTCCCAGTTGTGGCATAATGTATTCCGCATACCAGGAAACTGAGGATAGCATACTATATCTTAGTTTCTTAAGAGCAGTGACTTGCCATATTTAATGTTTCAAATCTTAAGATTTAACTGTTTTCAATATTCTAGGACATGTGCTCATTTAATATAATCTTTTATTGCATTAAGGAAGTATTCACCAAGACATAGTTTACTTATATTTTAATAAATATCAAGATTATTATATTTCCCTCCACCCCCTCACTAATTTTTGGCAATACTGAGAATTGAACTGAGGGCTTTATGATGTTCCACAGGCCTTCTATTACATGCTTCTGGTCCTTTTTGCACGTTGTGTTTGTGTCTGTGCGTGCACGGGCACCCATGAGCATGTGTGCATGCTCGCGGGTATACCAGTCCTGGGGCTTGAACTCAGGGCCTGGGTACTGTCCCTGAGCTACCAATTGAACCATAGCTCCACTTCTGGCTTTTTGATAGTTAATTGGAGATAAGAGCCTCACAGACTTTCCTACCTGGGCTGGCTTTGAACTGCAGTCATGAGTAGCTAGGATTACATATGTGAGACCCCAGTGCTGGCTTGCACTGGTTGTTTTTTAAATAGGGTCTCATGTGCTACACAGGCACACACCTGGACTTTGATCCTCTTATTTTTTGCCTCCCACTGTAGCTGGGGTGACAAGCATGTGCCACCAGGCCCAACTTCTTCTACTGGGAATATCCTAGACTTTTCTCCCTGGGCTAGCCTGGACCTGTGATAGTCCCAATCTTAACCTCACAAGTAGCTTAGGAGGACACATGTAAGCCACTGGTTTATTTTTCTCTTTTGATCTGTAAAATAGAATGTGCTAATAGCAACTAATTTACTAATGTCATATCCTGTATTACTAATAGTAACTTTACTTAATTATGGCTACTCATTTTTTTATACATCGATTTGAGCTTCTGGTGCACTTCATCAAATATGATTCACAAATGAAGTTGGTTTGTAATTTGGGTTTTTGTTTTTTAATTTGGTTGTCTCCCCTTGGCCGCACTGTGCCACCATCGATTGCTTTTTATTTGCAGTTGCTTTTTTAAAGAAGGAGAGCTCAGGATGGCCATGGCTACTTCCAGTGTGGGGGCTGAAGGCCTGGCAAAATGGTGCTACTGGGCTCCAGGGACGGGGGGGGGGACCCATCTAGAGCACTGAATTAGCTGGAAACCTCCTGGGAGGTGCATGTTACACTGAGTTGGGGTGTGTCGATGGGAGTGGGGGTATGAAAATCCCTGTGCTGATTGTGGGGCATCAGTTCCAATGTGGGAAAATCATACACCCAGAGAAATCTTTCACCATCCTTGTCAAATAAGCTCCTGGGGAAACAGGGCTGTGGTGAGCGTGGCCACGACACTGGCGCCCAAGGCCTGGTGGCAGCACTCACCCAAACCGAACTCCTTTTCAAAAGCCACTCCTCCCAAAGCCCATTATCACCAACAGTCACCAAGAAAGTATGAAAGAACCTTGAATTTTCCCTAGAGAAGGGCCAACTCCCGTGGACTCCACTGTCCCTTCATGGTCCCCGCTGGGACCACCAGGAATTCTGGTTCTGAATACAGTCTACCCACTAAGTGCCAAGCCAATCCTTTCCTTATAGCAGCTGGTTCTCTTGGTGGAAATCTGGTCCCCATTTCCAAAGAACTCCTCTCCCTGTACAACTTCTTCAGGCTCCTGGGCTTCAAAACCCAGCATCTTTTCCTGTGGGTGTTTGTGACCCACGTGGCGCTTCTTTACCAAGAGGGATAAATCCTACTGGCACAGATGCAGTTTCTTTCTGGAGGAAGGCCAGGTGGCCTCATAGGCTCTGAATCAGGACCAGCTCTAAACCCTAGAACCAGGGCTGTCCCAGGCCTGGGGCCTATGTCTAATCCAAGGGCAGGCCCGGTCTGGCCCCAGAAGTGGTCCTGTAGATCTGGACCCCACCTGAGAGCAGGAATCTTGTCTTCTGGGATTGGTCCTCCCACTCTTAAGCCAGTTGGCTTGTGTTCACAGATGCAGCACCAAATAAACTTGGGCTTCACTGACTGGGCCAGCAGCTTCTCTTTCCTGAGCCTTAGAGGGCCCAGACTGAAGGTTCCTCTGCTCACCCAGCCCCCTTCTCCCCTGGTACTCCTGATCAAAGAAACTCAAACTTTAAACTGGTGAGGGGTGGGGGTGGGTATTGGGGGTGGACGAAGGGGGAGATATGGCTGTGCTTTGTGTAGCCTGACATGAGGGTTGATTGGTGTTTCTCCTGCACTGATTCTTTTCTTTCACCAAGTCTTTTCCATACCGTTTCACGAATAAGTGGAATGTGAAGGCAAGCATAAATAATTTTAGTTGTTTTTTTTTTTTTCAGTGATCTTCACCCAGGCCTAAGAGAGGAGTAGGGGAAAAAAATGCATAGCAGAGGAGTGGAGAACTCATAGCAAGAGGCAAGAGGAAATAACACTGGTGTCCTGACCTAGGTGAGCTCTGCTTAGCTGCTTCTCCCTGGTTCTTTCTGGTAGACCCGCTGGTTTGTAGGTTAGCCTGCATCTCCTAGATGAAACGCAGGGTTCCCAGTAAGGCACTGAAACCCCCAAGAGGTTTTTGGCATAGTCCTTAGGCTTGTACCTTCCACCTGTGTATCAGATAAAGTTTACTCGAGGGCTCTCTGTTGGATTGGCTGGTCCACTTCTCTTTCTAGAGACCATCTCCAGATGATAGCAATGGCATTCTTTTCTCTGAGTCACACTCTTGCTTCCGGAGCAGGTTTTAAGTAGAGGTCTTGATTTTGGTTTGCATGACCTACCAGTCATGGTGTAGTACCTCCATTCTGTAGGCAAACTGGAGAGCAATTGTGACTCCAGTGTTCTTGGCAAGATACACCTGAGGTAGAGACTCTGTCCACAAGTAGGGGCCAGGTGTGACATTCCCTGCTGCCCCCCCATCTACAATTAAGCCTCTGAGCTGGGAGGGACTACAAATGCAGGTGCCTGCCCATTCAAGGAAGATTCTTTGCATCTTCTATCTCTTCCTAAGATTCTCCCCTATCCCCTTCTTAGCCTGCATACCAGTGCTGGGATGGAGGACAGAGATAGGGCAACAGCATTTACCTTTGTTCTGCTGATTGCTCACCCAATGAATTCACCTCCTTGGAAAGATGTGGCCACTCCATTGTTGTCTACGCAGACACATTTCTGTCTTACCCTATGGGCCTGAATGCCAGTCCTTCTGTGCCTATAAATATGGGTTATGCAGTTAAAACTGGGATGGCCTCTGTATCAGGCCTTAAGGCAAAGTGCTTCACATGCTGTGGCTTACTTAGTCCTTACAACCACCCTGCAAGTCACTTCCTTTCCTCTTTTTTTCAGAGGATGAAATGAACACTAGGACATGCATGGCTATGTCTTACAGTTAGAAGGTGGGAGAGATCGTATGGAGAAGAGCAACATCCGGATCCCTGGACCTTAAAGTTGGCTTCTAAGTCAAGGCGATTAGACCAACACATATGAAATGGTTCATAAGTGACGTTAATGTATGAGGCTAAAACTGGCTTTCCTAAAGTTACTGCGCTCGTTCCCTCCTTTTCAAACTCTAACTGCCTCTAGAGCAAAGATAACTTCCCACCTGTTGTATTTCAGAACACTTGGGGCTCCACCGGGTGTAGAGAACAATAAGTGAGGAATTGACAACTTCTAGAACAAGGAGGAAGGGTTGGAAAGTTAAATTTTCCACCAGCTATCAGTCAGGAAGAGAATATGAGACTCAGAGGGGAGGAGACATGCTCTAGGTCACACAGCTCATCAGAAGCAGATCAGGAATAAACTGGTTCTCCAAAATTCCTGCTCAGCATATCTTTGCCCAGAGCCTGTAGCTTAGGTCAGTACAGAGTACCTATGGTATCCACACCGTGATTCTCACACAAGGGGTCTAAAAGCACCCACCCGCCATCTCCCCACAGTATACACTGCTTTCCTTCTTGGAGCTTACCCTATGAGACTTAGCTCAAGAGTTATTTCCAGGAAGTCTGGTCAAAACCCTCTAGTCCATCATCTTCTTGATACCTGGGCCTTTAGGATTTGCCTCTATCATAGCACTCTGCCCAGCAAGGACTACCTTTGACGGTTTATTAGCATGTATTCCCCACTTGATTGAACATTCTCTGAAGTCAAGAACCATAGCTCCTGGGATTTTGTGAAATCACTGCCTACCACTTGGCACGTGGTCTCTTAGTACGCATCTCTTTATGAATGAACAAGTGCAGCCCATGTAAGACCAGGCATATTGCTGTGAAGCTCAGGATCACCACAGGTCCCTGAAGTTGGAGGGAATCTGACAGGTGATGAAGGCTGAGTGCTGTTAATCAGGCAGGGCGAGATGAAATAACACAATACTACACCTTCAGCTCATCATTCTGAGGGTCTTCCAGGTGAGCTGTTTGCTTCTGAGGAGCCAACAGTGAATAAAATCGACTTTGCCCTCTAGTGGAAGACAAATAAGCAAGCACATTCTGAGTAAGCTCTTTGAAGAAAATAAAAGAGAGAAACAGGACAGCAAGTGGTTGGGATGAGGGGCTCCCTTTACAAAAGGCAATGGAGAAGGCCTCTTTTGAGCTGAGCCCCACACAATGGAGCCAGCTTACAAATGGAGGCTTTCTGGAGAGAAGAACTGACCAGAGCAAATATCCGGAGTGGGGAGACTCGCAGGGGCTCAAAGCATACCAAGAGGCTCAGAGTGGACAGGTGCCCGCATAGGCAAAGAGGAAAGGGTAAGTGTTGAGGCTGAAGAGCAGAAGCCATGTCACAGAAGACCGGGAGGCCGGAGCAGGAGGTGAGAGGTCACTCTGGGCACACTGGGAAGCTAAGGAGAGCTTTGAGCAAGAGGGTGACTTGTTCCAGCTTGAAAAGATCACCTGAGGTGTCAGGTGACAATGCTGGGACAGTGTACAGTGGGGGAGCCCCATTTTAGAGCTGTGTCCTAATACCTAACTGGATCTTTGGAGGGTCATTGGGAGCTAAAGACAAGAGGCTGTTGTGTCTGTTAGAAAATTATAGAATTTTAACTTTCCTATAACCCCCAGGCTCCTATTTATAGGATTCTTTTTTTGGAAAAGTAGGGTAAAAGGGTACAGGCAAAGTTAAGGTACCTCAAGGTGTTGAGTACACAGAAGCAGCTGGTCAAGGGTCAGATTATCAGCCAGGTCCCTAGGCCTACAGCAACAACAAGAAGAATAAAAAAATAAGAAACTAAACACCAGCACCAGCAGGTTGGCACTTGAAAAGCAGAAAGGTCTGTGAAGCAGAAAGGGAGAGAGAAAGGGGCTTGTGTGACTAATGATACCCATTTAGTGGTCTAGGCGGCCTCTTTACTGCCCTGCGCTTTGCATCTCAGCCCTGCCAACAGTATCTAATTACTTTCCATAATTACTACCTCCACATCACTTACTCTTTCCTGAGGCCCACATCCAGGCTCTCTGTGGACAGTGCATTTGATTGGCAATAGAGAATCAACTTCTGAAGTACTTAATATGTCATACAAGCACAGGGCTCAGAAAGATTTTAATCCTAATAGAGCGTGGAAATTTCTGGACATGGAGGGACCAGCTGGAAAGCTTTTGGTACAACAATCCAGGCCCCTCCTCCCCAGGACCTACAGCAGTTCAGTTGTTGGAAAAAGGAAACCAATCTGAAAGCAAGCAAAGGGCAGGTCTGAGACTCAGCTCAAAATTTTCCCAGGTCATGAATACTGCTGGGCAAATTTAAAGGGAACTTTTTTCGTGTGTAAGTTCATGAATGCTTTGTTTGGTAGGCGATACTCAACGAAGGTTATGAAATAATTCTTTGGGAAAGAAATAGGCCATATGGCTAATGGGGTGAGCCAAACTAGGTCAAGAGAACGGGGCTGCTGGCCAGAGTTTTGGAGTCAAGAGACAGCCATCTGCCAGGAGACAGGGCAGTGCCTGCCCACTGCACAGGTTCATTCCACTGCCTGCCCGGAACCCACAATGGCACAATTGTGCCCATCCCAGGCTCCTGCTACAAGTGATCTCTTTGGGAAAGAGAGATCTTAACACCAGAGGTGGAGTTCCACTTAGAGTTGCAATCCTGTCTTATGAGTGCTTGTGACAGTTGGCAAGCCACTTGGGTGTCTTGGAATCTCAGTTTTCTCTCAACTGTGAAATAGGAGATGGTGATACTGATTACCTAATGATTTGTCGAGACTTCATTTGGGGAATTTTGTGTCTACTTAACCCAATTCATTTCCTGAATATGTAACATAGTGGTAGATGGTCCCTAACATGGTAGCTTTGTAATTGCTCCTACGCAAGCTTGCCACCTGGGCACCCTATGTAATCTGGGTACCTCAGTTTCCTCATCAGTCATATAGGGATGATTGCAATAGAACCTATTACCTGATGATCATACTAGAACTTCATTGGGTTAATAGGAGGAATAAAAGGGGTATGATGGGCCCGATCACCTAAATATGCTGACAACTGTAGTTTCAGACCAGTCACTAACTCACTTTTCTAGTCTTTCAGTTACATATATTTCAAGAGTTTTGAACCATCTTTTTATTTTTTTCATATTTCTTTCCCATTTCTCTATGAAAAGGAACTCAAGGATGTCTTTGAAGCTCATCATGCAAGGTCATCACGCTTTTATCTTGATGACCAGGGAAATGATGAAGTTTCTAGGACAGTTTGCAAGTTCAGAGACTAAAGCCAGCACATCAGGAAAGACCACCACCATCTGGCCTCTACATCCAGAAGCCTAAAGATCTGGTCTTTCCTTTACAATTCTCTTCTCCCACCCTGCAAAGGAGACTGTAGTATTTGAGATAGCACCTCTCAGAGTCCTCATTTTTGCCTGGCAAAATAAATGAACCTTTACTTTCTTTTCTCTATATCCCACTCACATGATTTGTGAGTTGAAACTGAGTTTAGGAGGCTGATTTTCTGGTATCAGGGCTTCACATGCTGCCTGTGCTAAGAATGAAGATGGCCTATAGGAAACCTGATGTCTTGGGTTTTCTTCTTCTTCCTGCTCCAAAATAGGAGATACAATTAGCATATATGTTGAGATCACCTCACCTTTCTAAGGACAAGCTCACTTAGCAATGCTTTGTAGACACAAGTCACACAGTTCCGTTTGTGAGACTTGCCCTTTGTGTTTGTTTCCTTAAGGGGAAAAAAAAAAAAGAAATCCCATGCATTAAAATTTCCAACGATGTCACTAGAAACAAGTTGCATGAGCTTTATAGGAACAGACTTGAGTTCTCTGTCAAATCTTAGGTAATCTCTCGCACTTTGTCTTAACCCCCCTTCACAACTCCTCAGCCATTTGTATACTCTTTGCAGCTTCTAAGGGGAGGGGGGTAGGGTGGAGTGTCCTTTTCTTGCCTGCTGGCCAGAGGACAGCATGCCAAGGATGTACAGCCTGTGACAGAGTGCTGGACAGAAAACAGGCTTAGTAAGAGACAGCCTGAGAGGGGACCTTAACAGAAGCACTTCCTCAGCCCACAGCAACCCGATGGAGCCACCTAGTGCCCTAGGCAGAGCCTGAGGATTTAAATGTAAATTTAAACCAGAGTATTGCACTGGGAAGCTGCAGCATTTTATAAGCGTCATGTCAAGAGCATCTCTTAGCGGAGTGGTTGAGTCCAGAGGGACAAAAAGGTACTGGAGATGGGCCACTTGGGGCAGGCAGGCAGGATATGGGATAGGTGGATGACTGCTTCTATTTCACCTGAGACCAGCAGACAAAGGTGTCTGGGTTATGGTTTAGGTAAGATGTAGCTGTCAGAGGTAAAAGGTTACCAGTGACTCTGAAGGACTTTTGTGATTCAACAAGTAAGAGCTTCAGGTCAGGATTTTTCATTGAAAATGAAAACTTTGAAAATGTGTTGTTTTGAAATCTGCTGTTAAAGCTGGAAGGCCAGTCTGCCACCAGATATTTTATTTCCAACTTGTGTATGTATGCCAGTGCCTGGGCTGTAATCCAGCAATTTTTCTCCATTCTGGATCACAGTAAACAGGCTGCTCTGCTGAAAGGCTGAATGTAAGCCTAGACTTTTTAAAAAGGACAGTTGGGTTCCCAGAAATGGGCCTCTGCCCTGACTGCCTTCACTGACTGACTTAAGGCCTAGGACAGTTCTGAAGGAACTTTATCACTCCTCCTGGCAGCAATGCCATGCAAACAAGTACTATCGTCAAGATTTGGACCAATCCTTCTGAACCTAGCTACCGCAATCTTCAGTACCCTGATATTCTTTTGCTATGGAATTATGCAAAAGATAGCAGGTTTTGACAGCAGGAAGAAATATCCAAGAGTCTTCTTGTGGATGACTTGAGCCAAGAGTTGTTGCTCAAAGTTGTCTTTTTCTCACTTATAAGTGAGTGTCATGGTGGGTGGGAAAGTCACCATATTGAAAGGATGGTGGCTTTTGTGTCATGTTTCTTATGGGGCTTTACTGATTAGTCAGCATAAGCTGCTTCTTCATGGAGATACAAACATTAAGATTCACAGATGAACCTGGCACTCAAAAAAGGAAGTGCAGATTTGGATGGGAGGAGATGAATCATTAATGTGTAAAACAATTAGTGCTGTCTACACAGTACTACTTGGATCACAGTTGGACTGATAAAATCAGAGTACAGAGAGATATCCAAGTAAGCTTTGCAAGGCCATCTTCCATCCTAAGGAAGCTAGGTTCTCATCTGAACTAATAATGTCTTCTAAGATCCCCACTGATCACCCACCTTTCCTTCTAGTCAATCATCGAAGATTCACTTGGTACCTATTACATGACAGTTACTTTGAAAAGTTCTAGCTTTGAAAGATCAATGATACCTGTTCCCAGGGAGTCTAGAGTCCTGTGGCACTGACCTATATTTCCATCACAATGATGCACATGGTAGATTAGATGTTAAATCATGCTGCCATTAACAATCCTGAAAATCTCAGTGGCTCACATGAGTACAAGTCTATTTCTCACACATACTGCTTGATCTTTAGAGACTGGGGTAATTCTGCTCCACTTTTTTTGGTTGTTGTTGTTACAGGACCAAGTCAAGGCAAGCAGCCTCTATCTAGAAGATAATGATCTCATGAGAAAGAGAGAAATGAGTGCATGGAGATCAGCATGAGCTCTTCAAAGCCTCTGCTGGTTTAGAGAGATGCCCCTGCTGCTCACATTCCATTGGCCAAAGTAAGTCACATGGCCAGGCATGACATCAGCTGCAGGCAGTTAACAGTTAACGGTTGACAGTTAACACCCAGAAGGAATAACCACAATCTAGCAAAGGTACATACAGAGTTAAGCATTCACTAGGCTTAGGTGTAGAAAGGCATCCACAGTTTTGGAGCTCCTTTTAGTTCAGTTTAGTGATACATTTTCATAGAACTTCTGGACTTTATTTCTTTTTTTCCTGTCCAGTCCTTGGAGATAAGTGCTGCCTGGGCTAATAGGGGGAGAAGGTATTAGGATTAGTGTTGTAATTAGAGTTTCTAATTCTGGCAGTCAGCATGAAAACTAATTGGAAAGCAGCTTCATGATGGGTCTTGTGGTACAGATATTACTATTAAGTATTTTTACTGAAGAGGGTATTTTAATTTTTTTTTTTTTACTGAAAAGCCACTGAACTTGAAGTCAGCTGTAACTGGATTCAAGTGCTTTTTAGACACTGGAAGGATAAGCTATCTTGATTTTTTTTGAGTCATTTGAGCGCTGACTATTAGTTTCTTCATCTGTAAACAGGGTGATTGTGAGAAAGGGGAACCGTAAACATAAGGTGCTCTTTCAATGTTTGTCCTTTGTAAACAGTTGGTGGGTAAGGACCTACCACGTGGGCAGTTCTGGTGTGCTCCCTTGTGAGAAGCAGGGGTGTGGGTGTGGGCATGCAACCACGAAGTTTATTGACAGCAGTGAGAGACACTGAAGCTGGCAATTAGCTACCAGACAGACTTGAGTTGTGATTATCTGTAAATGAACCTGACAGACCTATCAATCAGACATGTGCCTTGATATAATGCTGACAGTCTTATTTATACAGGCAGCTGCATACTTACTATGAAGAAGGAAAGGCATGGTTGAGGCCTAAGTGGTTCTAGAGGACATATCTTCCATTTATCTGGGTGGCTGGCTGTTCTGGGGTGGTAAAAGTCTGGCAGAAACATGAAAGATCTTCTGAACTTTCATGCCAGTCCAGTGTCTGAGAGGTAGAGGACACCTCAGCCCACTGAATTGAATCAACCAGCTTTCCTGTTTATTTATTAAGAGTGTGACAGTTTGTCTGAGTGAAGAATCGGAGGAAAACTCATCACCTGGATTTTATTTGGTGTTCATTAATTCCTTAAAAGTGAACATTTTCTTTAATATTTAGAATTGTGCATAAATATTCACTATTTATGCACAAGCAACCAAAGGATCAAAATGTCCTATGGACTTTTCTTACATGTCTGAATGCTTGTTAAACATTTGTAAATGGAGAACTTAGATAAATAATTAAAACACAGCTAATAGAGCAGTGTTCTGGTATACTCCAAACACTTTAAGAAGCAGACTACACATGCACAGAATGTCACCAAGATGACAAAAAATTACTATGGGGGAATGGCAGACCTATCCATCAGACTTGTGCCTTGATGAAATGGAAAGCCAGAGCGAAGAGACTACTCATGAATGTAGGGGTAACCTGCTCTATTTCCTCCAGTTAACATGTGAGGTGGGCCTTGTTGATGTTCTGGGGTTCAAAAACTAGAAAGAGCTTTCTGAGCATATTTTTGAAACTTAAGTGGTACATATCATTGGCATAAATTCCTCCTGAGATGATACAACCCCACAGCAGAACCAGACTGTGGCATGGTAGAGATGAGCTCTACCTCTTGTTAGTTTCCTACCCTTGAAGACAGCACTTCCAGGGGGACACTGTTTTTTGGGGGGGCGGAGGGTGGGGGGAGAGAAGTTAATCAAGTCCAAAGGTCATACTATGAATGGATTTAGCTATGATCCCAGACTTTTCAATAACATTTCTGTACCTCTAAGTCTTTGTGAACTTTACAGAGACAGGGATGAGAAGAGCTCCTCCCCCGACACCTCCGTTGGGTATGGTGGCATATTTCTGCAACCCCAGCCCCTTAGGAGATGTGAAGATAAAGGTGTGAGGGCAGTCCAAGCAAAGAGTTCATGAGACCTTATCTCAGTAAGTAAATGTGGCAAATGCCACAGTTCCTGTCTATGCAGGAAGTTTAGGTAGGAATATCAAACTTGTAGGCTACCCAGATAAAGAATGAGACCCTGTCTTAAAAAATAAAGCAGAATGACTGGACACATGGTTCAAGAGGCAGAGAGTGCTTTCATAGCAAACATAAGGCTTTGAGTTCAAACCCCAGTATTACCAAAAAAAAAAAAAACTCTTCAGAGTCAGAATAGATAGATGAGGATGCAAGAGAAATGTTTCAAAATTAATACACATTAAAAAGGACCAGATTAAGATATTGTAGCCAGGAAATAAAAGCTGAAAAGGCTAAAGCAAGTATTCCCTCCTCCCCCTCCATCTACCTCCTTTCAGATGTTAAGTTACAAGGATAGACATGGAGCTATCTGTAGCCACGCTCTTCTGTGAAACATTAAAATGAATGAGTAGGGACAGAAAGGGAAACATATCTGGGCAAAGTAAGTCATAAAGCTCTCACCTATTGTCCTTGCATTTAGGCATAGACTGCATCCCTGTATCTTCCAATAATTTGGGAGTACCCCTCTTGGCCACCTGCAACCACTGTCTGGTAGTTAGGGATTGCTGGAGAATAGGAGCACATGTATTACCCCAGCTCAGAATAAGGACCAAGGATTAGAACTGCCACTTGTGAGTCTTTAAACTCCCCCCCCTTTATTTAGAGCACACACACACACACACACACACACACACACACACACACACACATCTTTTTATCTATTTTTCCCTACTTTATCCTGGTACACGCAAGTAAATCCTTGCAGGAACTTCTTCCCTGGGAGATTCTCATTATGAGACTCAGATTCCTTGCAAAAGAGGATCTCAGGGTCCTGTGATTTTGTGTGTGAAAATTGGAAGCTGAGGGAAGTCTATATTCTTCGGGAGATGACATTCTCTACCCAGAAAAGCCAAGCATATCTGCACTATGAAGGCTACATTAATAAATGTGCTAATGCCATGGATTTAAATTTCATTTTTAAATTCTTTTTTTAAAATTTCCTAAGGTTTATACTTACACCTTTTTCTAGATTATAGTCATCTTTTATAAGATATGACTTCTGTAGTTTCCCAGATGATAGTGACCCAATTTTCAAAAGATCCCAAAGGGACAGAAAAAGAAACCCAGAAAATTCCTCAGAACAGCTTAGTTTATAGGTTCAGGAGTTTTGACACAGAACCAACCAGCCGTGCCCAGGCTTGCCCTTGACTGTGTGGTTCAAGATGCCAACACTAGCATGTCTGAATTCCAGCAGAAGGGTGGGGGAGATGGGCTTTCTTCTTTTGAGAGTGACTTTGAGTTAATTCATATCACTTTCGTTCATTTTTATTTTGGAACTTGGCCTCACCTAGTGGCAAGAGAGGTTGGAAATAGACTGCCCTGCACAGACAAAAAGAAAAATCAGATGTCTTATTAGTGCAACAGAAGGGGGACTGTAGCACTGGTGACATTGATCAAAGTCATTGCCCACACATTGGGACATCAAGTATTTGTGAGTCTTCCTCCTACCCAGATACACCTACTTCTTCTTCTCCAATTCAGACAACTCCCAAATGCCCTTGAGTGTTTTGGAACTTGTTCAGAAATCCTCACCAGAAACTCCAGAGAGAGGAGCAATCAGAGCCAGGTGTAGCTCATATATATAAACTTATATGAAAAAACAAAGGGGGAACTCACCCTACCCATGAAAGTTCACTACTACTTCTGGTTCCGTTTTAGTATTGGACTAGAAATTCCCACTCAAAAAAGAGATTGACCCCTCCCTCCCCCGCAACACACACACATTTATAGGTCCATGGTTTTGAGCCTGAACTCAGAACATGTTTTCCCTGTCAGCAGCTAAGTCTCTTGGTCAACTCATCTGGTGACCAGGTTCTGCTGGCAGGTAGAAGTGTTCTCCTTTGTTCAGCCTAAGTAGGCATGGAGGTGATACCTTTCTTCCTGCAGGAATAGATAAGGCTGGAGCCCAGATAGCCTTCCAGGTCAAGGGTCTGGCCAGGTCAGAATTCAGTTCCCTGTGATGTAAACTTCCCTAAGAAGGATATATATATATATATATATATATATATATATATATATATATGAACATTTGCTTCTAGTTTATTTCATGTACAAAGAACTACAGAAAAGATGTGGTTTATGTTGTATTTGTGGACCTCGCTGCTCTACCTGGCTTCTCTGTTTCAACCTTAGTACACCTGCCCCAAGACCTTTGGCCACAGGCTTGAGTGGAAGGCAGCGTTCCTTGACTTGCTGCTGTCTGGCTAGCAGATCAGGAAAAACGTTCTTGAGTTTCTGCCCAAATTTACACAGCCTGCTGCTTGAAGGTGGTTAGCTCCCTCTCACTGCCTTTTTACTTCATAAGAGTTGATAAGTCCCAAGCATCTCTCCCCAGGTGTTCTTAAGCAAGAGTTCACGGTTACTTCAGACAGGTGAACAGGATGGGGTGGGGCCCACCTGGCTACAATATCATCCCAATCCTGGATTCCAGCCCCCACTGTGGGAGTGTTCCTCCGCCAGATCTGACCGAAGGAACAGAAGTGAAATGTCTCTTGGTACCTGTCCTTCTCTCCGCCTCCCTTCTAAAAGAGTGCCCCTCCCACTGGCACCCTTGCCCAGATGTGGCCCCTGGGGAGCACTCAGAAGAACCAGAGGCCACAGGCTTGGTTGAGTGATAGCCTTTTCCTCCAGGGAAAGACTAGAAAAGAGGGTGGAAGCCCGGGGGCCTCTACTCTAGCCAGACAGCCAAATCAGCACAGAGAAAGGAAAGGAGAGGATAGGAAAGGAGGGGAAGGGGAGGGGAGGGAATGGGAGGGGAGACCAGGCTCAGCTAGACTCTTCTCCCTTCACTTAAAGGGAGACTGTGAACGGAGACTGAGGCCCCACAGAGCCTGCGCCACCCAGAAGTGCCCCAGGGAAATAGGAATGAGACTTCCACTCAGAGAGGTATCCCGGCCTGCAACCTATCCCTCCTTGTCCACAGTCCCCCCTCCCCACTTTAAAAATCCCAGCTCACTCTTTCCTTCATCCACGGATCCACTCCCAGAACCGTCCAAGCACAGCCCCCGACCCACCGGCTGCAGAGAACCACAAGTGTGGGAAGCTATCTGATGATAAAATGCTCAGGCAATGCTCACTCCTTTGAGGTTGGTGCCCCCCTCCCCCAGCATCCCTCCTGTACCCCACCTTGCCCAAGGTTCCCAGCGTATTCCCATGGCGGCACTTCTGCTCAGGGGAGGACAGAGAGGTGACCAAGTAGCTCTGGGAAACGGCTTCCCCACCCAGCTCACCAACAGCCTGGGAGGCAGCATGCTCCCAAGAGCAGGACTTGCATGATCAGGCGCCACCCTTGGGGCAGAGGGTTTGTGGAATTTCTCTTTGGCTTCTCATATGCTGCACTTTGTGAGGGCAGAAGCATGTCTGCATAAAAGCAGTAACTTAGAGAGCTCTGGAAGACTAGTGAGTCTGAAATGGTGGGTAGACCCAAGCCATAGGGCAAAGGGGCGTGTACCCGGAGTCAGAAGCCACCAGGGAGGAGGCAGGGCCCAGTGACATCCATTGCCTATCTTCTCACTGTGGTTGCTTGTGTTTTCCAAAGTTTGCACCAGAAAATACCTCCCTTCCTGCAGGTCTTCAGCTCGACGACCCTTGTTGCCTCACCCCCAAGAGGTGGAAAGATTTTCTACCCCCATTGAATCTGGGCGGGCCCTGGGATTCTTCTGGCAGAACACAGTGGTAATGATGCCATGCTGATAGCAAACATGGCTTCTTCATGGGTCTGGTGGCTTTCCTGGAAGCCAGGCACCCAGAGCTTGTCTACTTGAGACCACTATGTGATTAGCAGTCCAAGAAGCAATCACCCCCACCTCTTGCAGGCGCTGGAGGGTGGAATAGCCTGAGAGGAGAGAGAAATGGAGTCTGAGGATTGAGAGGCAGGAAGGTACAGCAACTAGACACAAGATTGCAGAAGCTTACCATTTCTTTGCTTCTATACTGTAAGCTCCTAAATCCTGCTGGCACCCATGAACCAGATTCATTACTCCTTTGCTCATACATAACATTGTAAGCATATACAAATGTGTCAAACGATAATAAACACAAGGCCAGTGTTGATAGCAGTAATACTGATATTGTAGTCTTGAAGAAAAGATTAGCTTTAGCTCTTCCTGTCTTTACAATATTCCATCAGGGGGAAAAAAAATCTCTCAGCCCCTGGTTCCACACTTCTATGGGCTGAATTTTTTTTTCTCAAAAACAACTGGGTATTTTATTAGCATATTAGTTGCACAAGGGAAGATGTTGTTTGTGACATTTCCAGGCACGCGAACCAAGTATCCCAATCAATCTCCCCTGCTCTAGCCCTCTCCCTGACCCTTTTTTTGCCTCCTTAAAAGGGTCTGGGTATTTATGGTGGGAACAGTTCTGTACATGGTCGTCTCTATTTTCTTTAGACTTAGATACAAGAAGAAACTCTATAATTGTGACAACCAAAAAATGTCCTCGGTCATTGCCAGATGTCCACTGAGGGGGGGGGGCGGATGGCAAGTGCTCCAGGTTTAAGGCACAGTGACAGCTAACACACTGAGCATCCTGGAGGGTATCTTGAAATGTTTTCTCTGAAGGGTCATGCTACCATCTCGGGGTGCATAGGTAGCTTGATCTGTGTAGTGGCTTGGGGACTTTAGACAGGGCTTTTTACTTAAAAAAATGAAAAAAAAAATATTTACCCAGTTCTAAGCTGACAATCTGCCATCAGGTAGTTTTTTTTTGGTTTGTTTGGCTAGTTTTTTGTTGTTGTTTGTTTTGATTTGTGTCTGTAAAATAATGTTAAGTAGCCAATGCTACCAAAGCAATTTCAATGGCATTTATTCTTCCATTTCCCTTTGATAGCCATTTTTTGGAAGCAATGGTGTACTTGTTAGAGAACACAGAGTTTGCAACCAAACTTCCCCAGGTGAAATTCCAAGATTGTCAAATACAAACTGGGAGACTTGGGCAAATGACTTGATCTTTGTTTCCCCTACTTCACTATCTATGAAATTACAGGATAGGTCATGGTATCTACCTCAAGGGATTTTTTAATGAGGATTAAATAAATGAATACCTGCAAGTCCAGGAAGTAGCACCTGGACCTAAGTAAGCAAGTGCTCTACTCTGTGTTTGCTGCTTTTCTTTCCTTTTTTTTTTTTTTTGGTGGCACTGGGGTTTGGACTCAGGCCCCGTACTTGCTAGGCAGGCATTCTACTACTTGCATAACAAATTCCCAATCCTTTTAACTTTTGTTTCCAATAGGGTCTCAGGTGTTTGTTTGTTTGTTTTTTGAGGGAGAGATTTGGGGGCCAGTTTAACCTATGCTTTCAAGTATTTTAGATTACAGATATGAGCCACCACACTCTGCCCATGTGTGCTATTCTTACTTATTCAGTATCCACTGCTTAAATGCTGTAAAGCCTTATCAAAGTCACCTATATATATCTTCAATCCCTTACCCTGAGCTTGGGAATTCTGATGGGACCTAATAGGAATCTTGTGAAGATTCAAAAAAGCAAACCTCTGATAATCCCTTGTCAACCCCGAGGAACACCCTTTGGTTCTCAAACTCTGAGGACTCCCTTGGATTTTTTTCTTTGAAAAAAGAGAGATGGATCACAAATCTCCCTCTGGAGGCAGAGAAACATTCTAGAACGTCCTATGTACTTGAGCTGGGTCTGGGGAGCTGGATCTGGGGGCAAGGAAGGGGGTGGAAGGAAGGAAGACTGGAGAGGAAACTACTACCACAGAAACTGAAAAAAAATAGTGTCTGGTAAATAATAAACATTCAATAAATGTTAGCTATCATTTCTCATTTTGTACTCACCATGGGTACAACTTCCAAGCCAGAAATCAGGTGTGCCAGCAGTCTATAAATCAGCTGGATCTCAACTCCATATCTTCGTGATGCCTCATTCATGGAGTTTGTCTTTTTCCAGCTCTTCAGAGTTAGTGCCAGGGATCTAAGAAGCTTGAGAAATGTCTGGTATCCAAAAGGCGTTGCTTGCCATCCCCTCGGGTGCCCATTAGCCCAGGAAGGCTCTGGTGTTTTCATGTGACCCAGGGTTTTGGTCACTGGGACCTAAGCCCTGGACCAGTTCTACACCATTATTTTCAGTTTCTGTCTTGGGGTACTTCCAGAACCCATTGTTCTTTTATTTATTTTTTAGTATATATTTTTGATTGTAAGGATACTATACAGGGGGTCCCATTGATCTTTTCTTACTTTTTACCCAAACCTCTGATAATCCCTTGTCAACCCCGAGGAACACCCTTTGGTTCTTAAACTCTGAAGACTCCCTTGGATTTTTTTTGAAAAAAAAAAGAGATGGATCACAAATCTCCCTATGGAGGCAGAGAAACATTATAGAATGTCCTACGTACTTGAGCTGGGCCTGGGGAGCTGGACTTGGGGGCAGGGAAAGGGGTGGAAGGAAGGAAGGAAGACCAGAGAGGGAACTACTACCACAGCACCTATCTCTTACGTTTGGGAGTACAGGAGCCATCACACAAAAAGGAGTCCATATCCCTGTCACCACGCGGGCGCCAGGCACATGCCAGGCACTCTGTGAAACAATCAAAGAGAAGAAGTGAACTTGAAAAGAGCCTTGCCCTCTAAGAGTCCTGTCTTTTGAACAGGCGTTCTCAATTCTGCCCTAAAGGGGATAGTTGGCAGTGTTTGGAGACATCTGGGGTTGTCCCAATTGAATGAGGGGGCGGCAGGGGGGGCATGTTACCGGGATCAAGTGAGTGGGAACTGCCCAGGATGGATGCTACCACACATCTTTCAAGGCACTGGACAGCTTCCCTCACCCCTGCCCGCAGCAAAGAATGGGACCCAAAGTGTCAGCAACATAGAAGATGAGACAGGAGCACCGTCACCCAAGGCCGAAGAGAAGACAATGAGGTGTATTGTGCCAGAGGCCAGGAGCTACCATGATCCCTGGTGCACTAATTACGGCTACATCAAGAGAGGACATGCCTGGGGGAGAGGACAGGCAAATGGGCTAAACCAAGGCAGAGAGACCATCCCACAGCCTTCCCACCCTAACTTAGAGAGGGCCATCTAGAAAGGTGGCACTAAACACAGACACCAGCCAGGTCCCTCATGCAGCACACACTACACTAGGCAGGCTGCAAGCCAGACGTGAGACTTGGAGCCATTGGGGGGGGGGTGTGATACGTGGCAGCCCTCGTCCTCGCAGAGATACACTGCTATGCCCCTCAGGGATGGTGATCAGGTAACTGAAATTTGGAAAACCGATGTCCTTAATCAGTCCCCACCCCCCAGCCTCCCCTCAGTCATTGGTGGGATGCTTGACTGTACCGTGGGTAGTCACGGAACAGCAGAGGGAGAGGTGGTGTTTGTGTCAGGTCTAGACAGGACACAGGTAGGCTATGGCTTAACAGGGGGAGAAGGCACTTCCATAAGGCGTACAGGGTTAAAACTATTTGATGAAGGCAATGCCCTAGTTTAAAACCGCAAATGTTCCAGGGGTCCTGTTTTCCAAGATATGACGATCTGTCACGAGAGCATTGTGCACAGTCAGAGCTTATATTTGTTCTCTTTTGCTTTCAACTGCTCACAGGGCATGGAAAACAAAGTTTAGTTTCCAGGAAACTCTGTATTCTTAGTGCCTCATAGAGCCAAGAGCTTCAGATGTAGTTCCCACCCCGGTTGAGGGCAAAGAGAGGCTTCACCCGCCCTCTTGGATATTTCCATGAGCTACTGTCTTCTCTGAGCTCTGCACTGTCTTTGGGCTGTCTCCTCTCCTCTCCTGGAGATTCAGCTGCCAGCTGGGCTGGTGGTCCTTCACCAGCCGTGAACCCACTGCTGTGAACCCTGGAGCTTGGATTCGCAACTCTCTGTCCCAGACCTAGGATTAGTGCCCAGTGTTCTATCCCAGTGACCAGCAGGTAAACCCACAGTCCTCTCTCCCCATCCCCCTCTCCAGTCTACTTTCCAGAAGCACCGGCTCACAGACTCTTCAGTCTCCCACACTCCCCACTCCAGAACTCTGAGGTCTTTCCCCAATTCCTTAATGAGACCCCATCACCAGACACCTGGACGCTGGCAGGAGCCTGCCACAGTGGCCCCTCGGGTCCACTCTTGTTCCCTTCTACTTTGCTTTCCACCTAGGAACTGGGGCGATCCTTCACAAATGAACTAATGAGAACAGTTTCTTGCTGCTATTGCAGTCCCAACTTGGAGGCATTCGCTTTACGACGCTGAGCTCTTTACATGTAGAGTATCTTCTACAGAGCTCCCCTGTCTCACCACCCTATGGAAAAGATGCTCCTCTTCTCCCTGTTTCCCAGGTATGGAAACTGAGGCACAGAGAGGTTAAGTATCTTGTCTGGGGTCACATAGCCATTAGAAGTGAACATGTCCTCCCAGGGTACAGGCCCGTAAGGACTGTTCAGTCTTGGCCTTTAGCTTGGTCACAAGGATCCTGGTGACTCAGACTCTCTCTATTCATATTATTTTAACTTACCATGCTACACCTGACTCCCTAGGCTTGAGCCTTGCACAGCCACCTCCAGATCCTCAAAGACACCAGTGTGTCATGCTGCTCTGTCTTTGTTCAAGTTGTTTCTTTCCCCAAGATGCAATGTCCTCTGGCAGGCACTGCATCGCTCACAGCTCACCCCAAACTATGCTCCCTGGACACCAAACCCTTGCAGGTCACCTCCCACCCACCCACCCCTTGGAGAACTGGCCTCTTCCTCCCTTGGGCTTTGCTATAGCCTGGTGCTTGCACTGTGACCTCCTTTGTCACCATGGGTGAGGACAGAGACCCACATCCCATTCCTAACCATGTGTTTGCCTTCCTGGTCCCATACCCCGTGGGCCTTTCTGGCCTGATTTTCTTTTTCCTGCCTGGAAAGGGGCTCTCTTCCTGTCTCAGCAGATGGGTAATAATGATCGGGCACGACATTCATGTTCCTAAATGGAAGGAAGAGTGTGTTAGTGGCCAGCGAATGCTTTTGGACTGGGCATGGCTTCGGGGAGGGGAGGATAAGAGGCCCCAGAGTCAGGGGAGCAGCCTTCCCGGGACAGCAGCGCACAGGAAAGGTGAGAAAAGCCGCCTGCTGTACTCATCACACTGTGTCTTGTCAGATGAGGGTGGGGCTGGGCTGCAATGGAAAGTACCAGAAGGACCCATTCTTGAGCCCCATTTCTGATACCCTGTGCTGTTGGTCAGCCCTTTTGTTGTGGGGCAGGATTCTTCTCAGTGCTTGCTTGGAACTCTGTTCCCAGTCCACCCCCAGGATTTGTCCCATTAAGCCTTTAGAGGACACAGGCCTGGATTTTCTCCTTCCTCTGATTTCTTCCTTTTTATTGAGTTATTTTGGTGCCAGTCCTGGGGCTTGAACTCAGAGCGTGGGCTCTGTCCCTGAGCTTTTGTACTCAAGGCTAGCACATGATCACTTTGAGCCACAGCTCCACTTCCTGCTTTTTGGTGGTTAGTTGGAGATAATTGACTCTCCTGTTTGGGCTAGATTCAAACCATGGTCCTCAGATCTCAGTCTTGTGAGTTGCTTGGGTTAGAGGCATGAATCCACCAGTGTCCAGCTCTTCCTTTCTTTTAAAATGTAGCAATTACTGGCTGTTCCACTTGGATCACTTAGCAATGGCAGCCAGGGGAGACAATGAGAGAAGTACTTTTCTTTCCTCAGGAGTAAGGATGCAGGAGAGGCCCTGGAGGTTGCGGAGAGGCCCTGGAGGTTGCGGGGAGGCCCTGGAGGTTGCGGGGAGGCGGGGGGGGCGGTCACAATATCAGTCCCCACTGTCTGGAATGAACATGCAGTAGTCTGTGGTGTCCCTGTCTTCCTCCTAAACTACTAACCTTCCACCAGTTCATAGCCCAGGGAAGCCCTTGGGCTTGCTTAACATTGCTGCAGGAGACTAGGTTAGGGGGCATCTTACCCCTGTCCCCCCCCCAAGCACAACTATAGTCCTCCCACCCCCAGTCTGGGTCTTTTGGACCTGACCTCTGCTGAATAGCAGAGGACCTGCCTCAGGGTGGTCGGTGAAGGTGTGAGGGAAGAGCATTGAGAAGAGACTGAAGAACCAGTCCATGCAAAGAACCTCATATCTTTGTAAGCAAGAGATCAAGTCATTCGTTTCCTTAGGCCTGAATGTATAACCGGTTCTTCCTCCAAATGGTTGTGACAGTACCCTCCTTTAGACCTCTGAGCCCCTGCCCTGGGCCTCTCTCAAGATCCTTCTATCACTTCCCTTTGTATCACAGTAGTTTGTGCATGCACGGTGCCCCTCCCCCTCCCCCTCATCCTTGGCAGTTTAGGAACCAAGCCCAGGGATAGTACCAATCTTTGTATCCCGGCACTTACCAAACATCTGCTCTCCTACCCAAACCAATGCTCTGCACAGGTCAGAGAGTTAGCATGGACCTCCAATTCTTCCTTATTTTATTATTACTATGCATACAAGCACTCATGGAGGGTCCAGCCTTGGTAAAAGGGGACTAAAGCAGGACTCTCCTGGCTCACATAATCCTGTTTTCCCCTGGACCTTTGTATGGGCCACTCCTTTCGTGGAACTCTTTCTCTATTACCCATCACCTGGTCCACCTCAACTCTACCCCCTGATCAGAGTTTTCTGACCAAATTCTGCTACAGTATTCTGTGTTTCCCTTTCACTGAGTGCCAGGTACTGGCAGACTGAGCCTGAGTCACTGTGCACAGCCTGGTACCATGCACATTTCACTCACAGATGTCAACAATTACCTCTTGAACACCAAGTGCTAGAGCTAGAGCCTGGTGTTACCCTGATAAATAAAGGCTCCCTTGTGGTGTTCAACTTCCACGATGGCTCCCAGTGATCTTCACCTCTTGGTGTCTATGTCCTTATATGGTTTCCTTGTTCCTGAAGGGATGGGTATATGACTCATAGAATGAGGAAGAAATTGTGACCGTGCAACTACCCAGTTGTGTGACACAGGGCTTGATGATAAAGGCATTGTGAGATGTCTGTTGAGATGCCTGTTGAGTTGTCCAGTGTAAGGCAGCCCCATCAAAGGTCCACACAAAAAGAACCTGGCTTGGCGGTAACCACCAGCCAGGTGGGCAAGCCCCCTTGAAAATGGATCCTACAGGAACCATCAAGCTAGAAGCTGAGGTACAACCTCATGAGAGACTCTTAAACTAGAACTGCCCAACAGAACTACTTACTCCTTAGGTCCTGAACTACAAATTCTTTGGCTGTTGCTGCCTCAAACTAAATGTTGGGGTAATTTGTTACACAGCAAGAAGTAACTGCTGCAAGGCGATGGCTATGGATTTTATGTTCTAGGGAAGAGAAGTAGGATGAATAGGCTTTACTTGTTCACTTACTCAACCAATCCCACCAGGTTCTGAGTGCTGAGAGAAGCAAGTAGACTAAGGCTCTCGCGATGCGTGGGCTCTAGGGGATAAATAAGCCATTTCCATGGGGTCACAAAGTGCTAAAAGGAAATGGAGGAAGTTGGTTGAAAGAGAAGAGAGTTACACTTCAGAATGCTTATTTCATACGAAGCACTTCTATCATCATCCCAATTCATACTATAAAACCTTCTGAAGTTGGTAGTTTATTTTCATTTTACAGATGAGAAAATTGAAGGCCAGAAAAGCTAAATGAAACAGCCAATGTCACATGGTTGGGACTTAACTCAGCCAGACTCCGTGTAACTGAGTCCACTCGGACAAAGCCAGAGTTCTTTGCGTTGTACAGATGGATCATCTGCACCTTAATTTTAGGCCACACACTGGGGCTCTACCTGTACGAGGAATAGCTCCTCGTAGCGCAATATTCAGAAGGGACATAAATGACCCTCTGAAGGGGCAGGATCCAGCCCCCTACCCACCTAGGGAAAAGGAATTTCACAGGCTAGCCTACATCTCATCTCCACTCTCTCTAACGCTGGAAAATACTTGGGTGAATGTGGATACACCTGTGGATGCACCAAGCCCCCCTCGGCTTCGGCAGACCAGTGCTCATTCTATCAGGTCTCCGCCATTCACTTCCCTCTGCCTCTCTCCTTGGCTCTCTTGGCTCTGGGTGGAAGGAGCTACCGAGTTTCTAGCCAAGCTCATCTCGCCACGCCTCCTTATTTCCTGTGTGTAAACCACTAGATGGAGATATATAAATACTTACTGGCTGCCTACAGTGCACTGGGGACCGGTCTGCATGCTTTATGGTATGATTTTATGGAATCTTCACACCAACCCAGTATGGAGGATTCATTGGTTTTCTCTTTGAGGTTAAGACTCAAGGTCACTGCATTACCAGTTGGGAGAACTGTGATTCAAACGTACATCTTTTTAAATCTAGACTGGAAAAACCTTTGAAGATGGTCGATGTCCAAGACCATCTTATCCATTTCTTTGTTTGTGAGCAGGACTGAAGTCTGATTATCTCCAAAAGGTTGTAACTAAACATCTTAAACCAGTGCTAGACAAAAGGGAGAAGGATACCTAGCATCATCCCTTAAATAACCCATCACAGAGCAAACAGGTTTTGTAGGGTTAACCCATTAATTCGTAACCCAGATCATTTATTATTAAACAAACATTTACTACTATTTATTTATTGCCTACTATGTGTTAAGTCCTGTGCTATGATAAACTTGGCAGCGATTATCACAAAGTATGGAGAGAGCACCAAACAGAATGGCAAGTCAGGGATGCCCACCAAAAGATGCTGAACTGAACTATGAACGGTGGAGGCATAGCGGGGCATCCAGAAGAGCAAGTATCAAGCCCAGGGGTATGTCTGAGAAGAGAGGTTTTAGCATAGTGCTGGAGCTTCTAAGAGATGTTGGCAAGGGGTAACCAGGAGATTGAGATGAGCAGGGGCCAGATCCCATGTCAAGGGGAGGGAAAATTTGGTGTCAAGGAGAGGAATTTGCTCTCTGTTTTGGAAAACAATGTGGTATAACTTAAGGGGGTTAGGCAAGGCACTGACATAATTAGATTTGCATAAAAGGCCAATTAGGAGGCTATTACAATGGTTGGGCAAGAGATGATGCGAAAGGAAGAGAGAGAGGTAGAGGAGGTTCGTGGAAGAGGTTTACAAGGATACTAGTCAAGAGTTCATAAGTGTTTGGGTGTTGTATCTGGTGTGGGGGGGGAGCGCAGGGGGAAGGTAAAGTAGAAAGGTGCATTGGCTGATTCATCTGGGTTCCTGGTTTGGGTACCTGGGTGGATGGTAGTACTGTGAATTGTAATTGGAATTGGGTGTAATGGAGCAATCATGATATGTTAATTTCCTCAGGCTCTTTAAAGGGGGTGGCCTTAACTTCAGATGAGTAAGTGAAGTCTCAAGGTGACAGAGTTGCTCAAAGTCACAGAGGCCAAATAGTGTCAGGAGGGGGACTTTAAACGGAGATCTTGTAATTCTGAATCTCCCTCTTCTCATTATCTACGCAGATTTGTTTTGTGAGGAACCTAACAAGGAAACTCAGGACACAGAAAACCTTTACCTACGTTAGCCCATCATTTTTGCGTTCATTCATTTATTCCTTTCCTTAAGCCAGCCTGCTATTTTTATATTCATTCAGCAAGATTTATCAAGCCACTTCTATGCGCTGTGCATGTGGAGATGTATTGGTGAACTGATAGGCAATGCTAGGCCCACACCAAGTCTCCAGTCTGCTGAGGGAGGCAGGCAACAGACAAATGCAGATATTCAGGTTGGAGAAGCGAACATGTGAGTGCAGTTTTGGTGATGGTGGTCAAGTCAGCCTCTTCTATGACATGGTAACTGATCAAAACCAGTGATGAAAAAAAAATTCAGTCAGAGGTCTGGAGGGGGAAAAAAACGAGTTCCCAGAAGAGGAAACTTCAAATGCGAAGTCCCCAGATAGGAAACAGTTATATCTAAAGAACCCTAAAAAAAAAAGCGCCAGTGTTCCAAGAAAAGAGTAAAGTGGTGCTTGTGTGTATGTGGTGTGGGAGGAAAGTGAAAAGAGATTAAATGAGAGACAGACTAATTTGATGCCAGAAGCTGTAGAGTTTATACAGGTAACTGCCTTTGTGGTAAACATTTTTTCTTGTGTGAACTTATCCTGGGTTTGTCCTCAGCTGTGACATGTGTGTTCACATCACTGCTTATTTTCTACTTCTAATTCTCGGGTTTTCATTGTTGACTTGTGTGAGTTATTTGCATAGTCTAGACACAAGCTCTCAGTCAGCGGTGTGACTCATAAATATTTTCCCTTATTCCGCAGCTCACTTTTTCATTCCCCCACCCCCACCCCGGGACCCTTTAATTGAGCAAAAGGTTCATTTTGTTGAGTTCCAACTCAATTTTTCCCTTTATGGATTGTGCCTTTGGATTCTGAAGCCCTTTGCTCAGTCTGGCAGTAGGGTCTCTTCTTGTGGCCTCTTGGATTTGTAGGTAAGCTGTGGCTACAGCAACATAGGGCAGCAAGGTAGCGTCAAAGACTCTTTGGAGACTTGAAGATGGTGGCAAAAGAAAGAGGCTTCAAGGCATATTCTGCTCACTGAAAGAGAGTCTATGAGGCAGAAGACTGTCCTCCTTCTAGCCAAGTTTCCTGGGCAGAATAGATCTTGGCAATATGAGTAGAAGCTGAGGTCTTCTCTCTTCCCTGAGTATTCTCAAACCCAGAAAGAACTGTCTAGCTCTTGTATTCATTCAGAGCTGCATGTTAACTGTAGGACTACAACTTAAATCTGATAACAGTTCTGTGAGGAAGGCATTGTACTGTTATCCCCTTTTACAGAAGATACCACTGAGGCCTAGAGAAGGGCTAGGATTAAACACAAATCTCACCGTATTTGAGAATGAATGCTCTTTTCTCTACCAGTTAACTCAGAATTCACACTACCAATTACTACCTGTGGTTAGTGGTTCTGAGAGGAATGTCCACAGAGCCCTAGGCATCTGCCTATAAGATATTTTTTTGTCAAAGGAGTCTCTAAGGCTGAAACAATCTCCCTAATAACTGGAAAACATGATTTGCCCATTGGTTGTATTGCAATTTTACTGATGATGTGAAAGCACAGGTGAGGGAGACTATGTCAGCATGTACCAAGGCTGTGGCACCAACCCGTATCAGTTGCCGAGGCATTCTTCACCTCCCACACCCCTCACTGGGAAAGATCAGCCAGCATTGCACTAATGAGTAAATAAATAAGAAGTACTCGAAAGGCATTTCTTGAAATGCTGGCTATCTTAGAAGAAGAAAAAAGGTGCTTTTGCAATTATTTGAGTTGCCAGTTAAACTATCCTCTTCTTCTCACACCACCCCCATGTATTTTACTTGTGAGGTTGGCTAACAAACTACAGTTATTCCAGTGTGAGTATTTGTCAGATGTTTTCTTCGCAAATGAGCAAAGTGAACCTGTCACATCAAGGAAAGCAAGTGATAGAGTTTGTTGCCAATAACAACCTGTGAGCTTTCAAATGAGCATTGCAAACTTTGAGGAGGAAAAATTCATTCGCCACTCTATGCTTGGCAGCTTTCCAATATGTCTAGATGTTTCTTATTATATCAGTGGTAATGCTATAAAATAAAGTGTTTTTCTTTCCTACTGCATAAAGAAGTATGCTTGTACATAGAAAGATGAATATGCTAGATAGTTCAGTAAGTGGAGTGAACAAGTCCTTGATGGTTTAAATTAACTGGGGTGAAAGGCTAACATGAGTCAACAAGTTGTGATATAACCAAATATGAACATGTTATTCATACAGATTCAAATTTCTCTTCACCAGTAATCTTTAGGAAACTTCCACATACCGAATTTTGTGTAGTATCAGAAGAAATTGTCCATGATTATCTGAAGAGGCTACTAAAATACCTCCTCTCTTTCTCAACAACATAGCTATGGAAAGCTGGACAAGTATTTCAACTAAAGGAACATGTTAGATTGGATAAAAACATAGAGGTAGACTGAAGAATTTAGCCATCTTCTATTAAGCCAGGTATTACAGAGGTGAAGAGGTAAAAGATGGCCAGTCTATACATTCCTTATTTTAATTTTTAAATATGCAAATATGCATTTAAAATTTTGTCTTACTGTCTATACTATTGTAAAGATTGATAGGCACAACCCATATAAACAAAAGCTCTTTGAGGTCCTCCATAATGGTGCCTTCAGCCATTCAAGTCTATTAGCCTCTGTGACCCAGGCTGCTTTAGCATCACTTTTCCAATTATTCTCCCACCTCAGGCTTCAATAGGACTGAAGTAAGGGACTTTACTTCCGATGATGGCTGAACCAGCCCCCCGGAATCCAGAGTTCTGAGAGTGGCACACATCTTTTCCATCTCCTTTTCCTTCTTTCCTTCCTAATGGGTCATAAAGCAAGCCAACCTTGGTGCTTAGTCTCAGCCTTACTTTTAGCCAACAAGAGGTCTCCACACAAATCTCTTAGTTATTGAGTTTTCAGATAGTAATAATAATCATAATAAGTAAAAATAATAGTGCCTTGTCTTTCCTTACCACGACTGTTTTGAGGATTAAGTAATGTCATAAAGATGGGATTTGTAAAGTGACTTGCCATCACTTTCCCCCAAAAAAGAAGTTCAACCATATTTATGGCTATTCATTTAACATTTTTTCCCCAAAAAACACAGTGCATTGAGGCCTTGAAGGTAAAAGTAATAATGCAGTTAGGGTCTTCCCAGAGCTCTCAGCCTACGGCAGATGACAAAGATGAAGAAGCAATTACACACAGCTGTGGGGTACTAGATCTTATTACTCTTAACTCATATTCTCCACCACCACCACCGCCTCCCCCCCTCCCCCACCAAGAACACAGTCATATCTCTTGCTGGCTTGTGACTCCCTTTCTCCTTTAGTAACTTGGCTTTGTTGCCTCTGTGCTTCCATGAAAGGATGACACAGAAGAATTTGAGGAAAAGGTCTAAGTATCTTGTCAATAGTTTGTCCTTGAGGAGACTTAAGGTCTGGAAATTACAAGGTGACACAGAGGAAAGCTTCACTCTCCTCTCAGCCTGAAAAGGGGCACCCTAAAGGGAAATGTCAGTAGGACCAGGAGGGACTAAGATGAAGTTTCCCAACCTACAGGAATCACTTAGAGAAGAGTCATTCAGAGTTGGTATTCAAAGGCCTACCTGGCTCCCATTCCTGCAAACCCCAGGGCTAGGTGATTCCCTGCAGATTTGGTTAGTATCTGCATCACAAGCCATGCAATATCTTTGTGGCAGTGGGTATTCTATACCCGTAGCCTGTGCCAAAGAGCTATATTGCATGGCCTTCTCTATACCCTCTGACCTGCTCATCAGCAACTGGTATACTGTCCTCAGTCAGCTGAACTGATGCTCATGTACATAACACGATGTGGTACCTCACATTCTGATGAATCAATAACCTCCTTTTAATGTCCAAGTCCCTGAGTAGTTAAAAGAGTGGACTAAGAAGCCTCACAGTCTTTGGTTAGATGATACTAAGTGGAACCAACCTTAAAATCTCCCTATTTTCAATGAGGCACAAACAAGAGCAGAAACAAGAACAGGGAGCAGCAAGAAGATAGAGGAAGTGACTTCTTCCAGGTCTTCCTGGGCAGGACCAAGTAGGAAAGCAGAATGAATGGGTCAGGAAGGCTTCAGAGAAGTGGCATTCAGGTGTAAGTGAAAATGCTAATCTGTACAGCCTGTTTAATCTAGGAAGAAGAGGCGGTCTCCTGGGAAAGAGGAATATATGGAGAAGGTACTACTAAGAAGTAGTAGCTGGATGGAGACCCAGCAGACACCAGGTCTTCTTTAGAAAATGTTGCATGGTTCTTTTCAGAGCATGGATATTGCCTACAGCAGGAAAGCTGCAGCTTAGATGAGGTCTTCATCTGGGTCAGGCATTGTGCTAAGTACTTTTGTCCATTAGCCCATTTCATCCCATGATTTGGTATTTTGATCCCCAAGTTAGAGGTAAGAAGATTGAGGCTCAACTTCCTACAGCTAGTTTAATGGTAGAAATAAGACTGGAACCTATGTTTATAGCCTCTTGATTTCCAGCTTGTATGGAAATCAATTAGGATTCAGTTGGGTAATTAAAGAATACAGGCTGGAAAGTAACAATAATGAAGAGGAAAGCCCCCAGTTGTCTGAGGGCTGTTCCCTCTCAGGTTCCTGAGTATCTACTAACAAGTCTTATTAATCTCCCTTCAATTTTTATCGCAAGCTTTTCTCCTTCTCTAAGTCTCCACCCTACCATATAATTAATCTAAGCCACTACCATCTCCTAGTGGAACCAAGCATGAAGCTCAACCCTGAAAACAAGTACTCAACAGAAGAAATGTGGTCCCTGTGTTCATGTTCCTTACCTCAGTGTCTACTAATTTCCCATCAAAATCCACTTTCCCTTCAGCTATCACAATAGAAGCTCTAGATTTTAGCTGAATACATTAAAGCCCAGAATGAAGACTACAGCAGCATGTGGTCATGTGACCAGTTCTTGACCAATCAGATATGAGTAGAAGTGAGAGGAGCAATTTGGGGTTCTAACCCTAAAAGGGAAAGTGTACGGCTCTTACCTTCCATCCCTTCCACTGGCAGGAAGGCAATCTATCTCAGACTGTATAAATTAGACAACATACTAAAGATGTCAGAACAAGTTACTATGGACAGAACTACCATGCCATACCAAGTCCCATGCTTCCCATGAAAAGAAAAAACTTCCATTTCTTTTGGAATTTCTCTTAAACATAGGGTCTCTTAAACATAAGTATAAAAAAAAAGGAGCATCTAAGATTCTGTGGTCAATGACAGAAATCCAA
The DNA here is from genome assembly GCF_000151885.1 of Dipodomys ordii. Classification (NCBI taxonomy): domain Eukaryota; kingdom Metazoa; phylum Chordata; class Mammalia; order Rodentia; family Heteromyidae; genus Dipodomys; species Dipodomys ordii. The sequence goes on along the minus strand of NW_012267298.1, from coordinate 190,747 downwards.
GAAGGGCCCTGCAGCAGAACTCCTCTGTACCAACCTCCAATAGTTCTGTCTCACAGTCATCTCCACCAATGAAAGCTGTAGCTTACTTCCCCCAGAAACTAGACCTGAGGCAGTACATGAAATGCAGATGCCTTTTGAAGAGGGTCAGGTGCTCTAGAAAGTTCTAGAGGACAGATGCAAATTTACTTCCAAGAAGGGTCATCCAGACTCTAGCCAGAGCAGCTGAAGCTGCTGTTGAGTTCCAGGAGCAGGTGTGAGCCCTGGGCAGGGGGAGGTGGCTCAGGGCGGAACAACAGAACAGCCCAGAATGGGTCAGGAGTTCAGAGCCATTCCGGTGTGCAAATTGACGCTCCCAGGTTTTAGATGTGACCCTCTTGGATGCCCAGGGATACTTTTTTGAAGGGGGCTTGATGAATGCACGTGGCTTGTGAGTTCCCCACTGTTTTGTAGATGTGTGGTAGACGCAGGTTCTCACCTCATCTTTACACACTGAGTTCATGATGCCAGGTATCATCTCCATGTTACAAATGAAGACCCAGGCTGGAAAGGACAAGATAATTGTCCCACGTGACTCAAGAGGAGGAAGCTAGGCTTGAGGGGGATGAAGCAAATGCAGGGTTGTCTGAACTCCTGAGTTACCATTTACCTGTTTGGAGGACCACTTCTGCAGAGGATAGTAATGCGGTGGTCTGGCAAACAAAGAGCACCCATGGTTACACTCATCTTGGCAAATCAATGATTTGCAACACACAATAGACTTTGTCATTGGTCATTATCTCTCTAACTTATTCTTTCATTTACTTCTTGCCTGACACCGAATGGTATTTGAATTTTAATCGGACTTCCATCATAGAAAAGCTTCGTTTACCTCCAGAATCCAAGTCCCCTTTCTTCTAGTTTATTATTAGTCCCTTGACATGACTATAGAGCTCAGTAAATTAGGAATTTGGAGCCCAACAATTTCTCTTAATATTTTAGAGATCCAAATATATCTAAAATATGTCAATCACTCTCCTATCAAGGAAGGTAACACATATAGACAAGGACCTAGCTTCATGAGCTCGCCATTAGGTTCTGACCTGACAAGGCAATCAGTACCAATCCAGTCTTTCCTGGGAGTTCATTAGCAACAGGTAGAAGTTACATTTTCCAGCGCTGCAACACAGCAGCAAGGCAGCTGGCATGCATTGGTGTGCGCAGCACTTACAGAAGATGCTCAGGAGCATGGGGCTCTGTCTGAGAATTCCTCCTACTTCACCTTCCCACATTTTGTCAAACTTGCTAGGTCTGTGATACCCAAACACTTGACACTCGCCTCTCGATTTCCTGTCATGCACACACACTCTCTCTCTTTCTCTCTCTCTCTTGAAGTATAACCAGACACAGACATCAAGCCCATCCCTTCTCTTGCAAAGGATTGGCCTCTGAACCCCTGGAGCTTCAGGAACCACTTTCTGCAGACTTGCCATCGAAGGCAGCTACCTCTAGTTCACAAGACAGTTAAAAGACTCAGTTCTGCTGTGACAAGTTGGAGGGACAAGGAAATTATTTTCCCACTCTCAAAAGAACCATATTGTGTTAACTACTTTTTGTTTTTTAGATGAGAGCAAATGTTTTACTTAAAAAAAAAAACCACGATAAATGGCAGTTCTAATGGAAAGCTATAATTAGAGATTTTACGTTCCGTGGTGAGATTGGGATGGGGAGTCACTATGAAGAAAGACAGCTCCCCTAGATAGTTGGGGACAAAGAGGAATGAGTTCATTATTAATCCAAGTCTCACCCTTTGAAAAATAAGGGGCTGGGAAGGTGGCTCAGTGGGAGAGCGCTTGCCTTGCATGCCTGAGGCCCTGGGTTCAATTCCTCAGCACCACATAAGCAAAAAGAAAAAAGCTGGAAGTGGTGCTATGGCTCAAGTGGTAGAGTGCTAGCCTTGAGCTGAAGAGCTGAGGGACAGCGCCCAGGCCCAGAGTTCAGGCTCCACGACCGGACCCGAAAAAAAAAAAAGAAAAATAATTCATGCTTCTATGAAACAGGCAATTCATAATTCATCGTATTCAGACAATAAAGCCAAGGAAACACCATTTGCCTGGGGTCATGCTCTCGTTGCCTCTGAACAAACGGATTCTGAACATAACTTTTCTTTTCATAAGGATGGAATTCTTTTTAAAATGTCATAAGCAAAAAACAAACAAACCCAGAAACAACAAAACTAAACCCTTAAACTAAACGAAACCAAGATCCATCTCCCCTCCCCCGTGAAATCCTCTTCTCAAACAAGATTCCTCCGATTGTTTTTTTCTTTTTTCTTTTTTCTCATTTTGATTTGTTCTCTGCTTCCTCATCATCAGATTCAACTTGGACAAACATGATTTGTGGCTGAGTCTTGGAATATGCTGGAGAAATCCAGAAGAAGCTATCTTTTACTGCTTTGTCATGACATGGAATGGCTTCATTACTGCCATCAGTCTTTTTCACAGCAACGTGTTGTCCCCCCCCCCCATATGACCTCTTCCTTCTATGGAAGGCCCAGGTTTGGGCAATTTCAGGGAGTCCAATCGATCCTTCTCCAGTAGGTAAGACAAAGTCCCTTGTTGGGGCTCCTGGTAAATAGGAAAGACATGACAGTGTATGTGTGTGTGTGTGGAGGGGGGGTTGGAGGTATTGGAGCCGTCTGCTGGGTCTTAACCACACGTAATTTGAGTGCCCTCTGACTTGTTGGGAGGTCAATCCAGTCCTGTTTCAACCATGATTTGGTTCCGCTTTGGATGCTGCAGGCAGCTGACCACCTTTGCATCTGTGATGTCCACTTCATGCACCTTTTGGAAAGACTATTCCCAAAGAACAGAGGCAGTAGGGATGTCAGTTTCTCAATGGAAACAGCAGTCAGTCACCTGGAAGATGGTGAGAAGACCTAGGGGTGAAAAAGGGTGGCTTCTTGTCAGATGTCCCCTAACTTTAATGTGTCATTATGTCCTTGCTTTTCAAGGACATTACCGTCTGGAAAACACAAAAACAAAAACAAGCCACACAGTGGAATGTCTGTGCTCAGGTCAGTCTGCTTAGAGTAGAATTTAGGATCAAGAATCAAAATTTCATCCTAGATCTGCATGCTTTTGTTCTGGCAGGCCACTGCCAGAAGGTGTCCATCTCTGCATGAATGTAGTGGGGATGACATCATTTTTTTAAACTTTGTATGTCCTTGTTTCCTTGCTTTAAATACTTTGCTGCCTGTTGGATTTTCATCTTCCTATGTCCTCATAATCCTACCGTTTCTGGGTCGTATCAGCGGGATACAGGCAGCTTCCCCCCAAAGCAACTGAAATTGAATGTGAATTCAGCCATTAATTCTTTGCTTTATAAAGGCTCACTTCACTCAAGCAAGTCTTAAGTTCTCCCTTTACTTTGGGATGGCATGAGCCAGTCTGAAGCATTGCTATGTGACCTGCCATTTATAAAACATAGCATCCAAGCAGAGAATACACATTCCTTTACAAGTACACACAAGACGAAAAGAGACGTCATACTGGATCCAAAGGTCAAGACCAAGGTCCAGTGGGTTTATTGGTAGACTCTGTTTATAGCAGGCTCACTTCCTGATCTTCTCTTATACCCTGAGCTCTGGTGAACTTACTATTATTTGAAGCCCTAACCCTGCTTGCCTGCATCTGTTTTGAATTTCCTCTTCCCTTCTGTGTTATTATAACCTGCCTGTGAGTAGCCGACAAGAACAATTACCAACGTTCTCTGTTTCCTCTCACACCCTGATATAATTCATTTACCTTCTTCTTAAGTTTTCTTTTCCTCACCATCAAGCCAGATGCTCTAATAAAAAAAAAAAGAAGAAGGAAAGAGAGCAGCTTTGGGCTTTATTTAAAAAAAAAAAGACAAAACGCAATCAACCAACACACAAGGCGATCTGTTCATTAATTTGTTTGTTCTGTTAAGAATCTATTAAGAGGCTACTGTGGAATTGAACTGTCTGCCAGCTACAGGAAGTAGATGCAGAGCAAGCTGCTGTTGCTGTCCCTCAGGAAACTCACAGCCTAGTGGCACATGGAGAGAGACAAACCCACAGTCCAGGTATCACTACAGGCATTTCATTGTCAGTAGGCCTGACCATGACTGTTAAAAAGTAGGGAAAGGAAGGCATGATTTCTGTTGTTTTGGCAGAGGTTTTTAAGGTGTCCTGCCTTAATGACTGCTAAAGATAAAGGCAGGCTTTCATTGGATGGTCCTTACTCCAAAGACCATGTGGCTTTTGCCCTAACGATATGGGGGGGGACCTGAACTCTGGGCCTGGGCACTGTCCCTCAGCTCTTCAGCTCAAGGCTACCGCTCTACCACTTGAGCCACAGTGCCACTTCCGGCTTTTTTCTTTTTGCTTATGTGGTGCTGAGGAATCAAACCCAGGGCCTCATGCATGCAAGGCAAGCGCTCTACCACTGAGCCAACTTCCCAATCCCTGCTCTTGGGTTTTTCAACCCCAGTCTCCTTCTCTTTGAATATGCTCAGATCTCAAATTACTTAACCTTAGCCAAACACTAATTTGGATGTTATTTATTTAGTTGGTCAAGGGGCCTGAACTCTGGGCCTGGGCGCTGTCCCTCAGCTCTTCAGCTCAAGGCTAGTGCTCTCCCACTTGAGCCACAGCACCATTTCTGGCTTTTTCTGCTTATGTGGTGCTGAGGAATCGAACCCAGGGCCTCAGGTATGCGAGGCAAGCGCTCTACCACTGAGCTACCTTCCCAGCCCACTAATTAGGATTTTACACACTCCTCTAGCTAACTAGTGAGTGTAGCTCACTGATCCAGCTATGGCTCATGTTGCCTATTCCTCACAGCCCCTACATCTCACACACCTCTTCAGGAGAACATCATCAACATTCTTGGTGGCCTAGCCCTTCCTTCCTGCCAACCTCTGACCTTCAGCCATCCCTTCAACTCTGCTCTGAACAGATACTTCCTGCTATAGACTAGGTTCATGCTTCTAGCTCACACCCAATTCTTGTTCTTCTAAGTATCTACACCTTTTGCTGGGGACTGACAAGACAGCTCAGTTCATTATCAAAAGTAACACAAAATCCTACAAAGCAAAAGTTTGTAGAATCAGAGTCTATTCTTTCTGTTAAAAATATTTGTTTTGTTTTAAAATATGTGTGTGTGTGTGTGTGTGTGTGTGTGTGTGTACACATCAATAAGAAGTGTGTATGCAGTAAGGCAAATATACTTTCTGGTTATTCCAGAGTCTTAGTGATTACCTGTGAGTCACTGTACTCCTCCTCTATCCTAGTTTCTAAAGCATTCTGTTAGTTTGAGGATGGTTTGGATTATATTCAAGTAGAGACAAACAATGTATATTCTTTTATAGAAGTTTAAACATTTATTGTGATGAATGCACTTAACATAAAACTTACCGTTTAGGGGTTGGAGGTGTGACTTAATTGATAGAGTGATGGCCAATGAGTGAAAGCATCAGGTAACAAGTTCTACTTGTGGTCTCAGTTCAGAGAGAAAGGAAGAAAGGAAGGAAGGAAAGAAAAGGGAAGAAGGAAAGAAGTCAGGAAAGAAGGAAGGAAAAAGAAAAGAAAGAGAAGGAAAATTTACCATTTAGCTATTTCAGATATAGAATGTGATGGTGTTAAATCCATTCATAATGCAGTGCAAGCCATTCACCTTCATAACTTCCTCCACCTTGTAAAAGTGAAACTCTTTCCCTACCAGACAATATCAATTCCTCCCCTACACTCACTCCAACCTCCAGCAACCACCAATCTACTTTCTGTCTGACTACTCAATTTAAGTGGAGCCGTCTCTGTGACTGGTTTAATTTCACTTGGTATAATGTCCTCAGAGTTCATCCACACTGCAGCACATACCTTTGTAAGACTAAGTGATATTTCACTGTATGGATATAACACATTTCACTTATCCATTTTATCTGTCAGTAAACACTTGGGAAGCTTCTGTGTTTTATCTCTTGGAACCTTTCACTTCTTTTGCATATTTACCCAGAAGTGTAATCATATATGGTAATTCTTCTTTAAAATCTTTGAAAAATAAATCCACATATAGTGGTCAAGTGATTTGTGACCAGACCATGCATCCACTGGGGGAAAGGACAGTCTTTTTCAACAAATGGTACTGGGAAAATGGGATCTCAATGTGCTGAAGAATGGAGTTGAACCCTTTCCTATCCCCACATACAAACATTAACTCAAAGTGGATCACACTTAAATGTAAGAATTAGAAGTATGAAACTCGCAGTGAAACATGCAGGGCTAATGGGTGACAACACTGGATTAGGGGTTTGGGGATTCGATGGACAGGGAGCTCTAGAACATCATACCAAAGGCATATATGATGAAACGTAGATAGATTGGACCTCATGAAAAAAATCTTTAAAAAATTGTGCATAAAAACCCAATGGGAACATCATGAAGATGCCAGATTGGAAGTATCTATCCTTTGACTATAAGTTAGAAGACTAAAGTGAACAAAGCAGAAAAGTAGAAAAACATGGAGAGACAAAGGCAATAGAAAGTGGCAACGAAAAAAACAATCAAATTCCCCAGAAGGAGTGAAGTTTAGGAGACCAAATCTCAGGTAAATAAGCCAGACAGTCCTGCCTACAGACTGACAGTCTAACTGTGGGGTAAGCCCTGTGTGGGCATTGCTCTAATGTAAAAGGCCAGCCTCAGTCGAGTGGGCATCCTACTACTCCCTCATCTCTGAGAGCCTAGCATGATGTCTTCTTGAAAGAAGGCCTATTGACCGAGACTAGGCTACACTGGGGGGACTGACAATCACAACTCAGAGAGGATTGGGGTAAAATATCTGTATCTGGGTAAAATACATCCATAAGAAGTGGTCATGGAAAATAAGTGGGTCTGAGGTGTATCCACAGGAAAACTGGGCAGTGAAGGGCAGGGTAGTCAGAGGCCCCACTTTCTCTGGTAAGCAACTGGTCCCCTTGCTTGAGGGTTGTGGTAGGAAGAAAGCCCCAAGTTGGTGGCTGGTATGGTATTCATTCTCTAGGGTCAGCCTCTTAGATACAGGTATTGGATGCTAGGTGGGTCTGAGTGCCAGGCTTAGATGCTCCAAATCATGTGACATCCATAGCTTCCTCTCTTACACAGGGAAGTGCACTGCTGGACAGGGCCCGAAAGCCCTGTGTCCTATCTGTGGGGATGGTATCTTGGAGTGTGTTGTCAAGTGAACCTGAGGGTCGTGGGCTTAGGCCCTCCAATCACATGATTTGCATAACTTTTTTCTCAGCAGAGAGGTACACTGCTGGGTAGGGTCTAAAAAGCACTGAGAACTATCTCCTGGAATTGCATCCCAGTGGGTGTTTGCTGCCAGGAGGGGACTAAGAATGCTGAGTCCAGAGCCCTGGGATCAGTGAGACCAGCAGGCAGAAGGCCTGGGTTTCTCAGTTCTTTCCCAGATGGCGCAGAACTCAGCACTGCTTGCTCTCCCCACATTCTGTGGTACATTTAGAGTCACTCCTGGGCTTGGATGTTTGCTACCGCTGGGGACACAAAATGGGGACCTTATGAGGCAAGTGGGAAGCGTCTTGTATCACAGGCTGTGAAACCCCACAGTCTGCTTTTAAAATTTTTGAGAAATAAATCCGCGTAGAGTTTTCAAGTGATTTTTGACCAGATCATTCATCCACTGGGGGAAAGGACATTCTTTTTCAACAAATGTGGCTACCAGTACACAAGAAGGAAAGTATCTTTAAAAAAAAATGTTTGAAACTCTTCTGTGTGTGTTTTTTTAAATCAGCATACAATATCATTGTGATAATTCTATGGACACATATAGTGTACTTTGAGCAAGTTCACAACCTCTATTATGTCCCCTAGTCTCTTTCTCTCTTCCTCTCCTTTTTCAGTATCTGATTCATTATGCTGTTATATTTCATTATGCTATTATAGAAACATATGGGATGTACTTCAATCGACTTCATCTCTCAGTACCCTTTTCTCTCCCCTTCCTCCTTCCCGCTGATTTCCTCCTATATAGCTCTCCTTTTATAGTTATGTCCAATTTTCATCACCATTATCACATTAGATGGAGAGTCCACATAGGAAAGAAAAATAGACATGTGGCATAGGTTTGAGATTGGCCTATTGAATTCAACATGGTGATCTCTAGTTTTATCCACTTTCCTGCAAATGACTTACTTTTTTTTCTTTTTTCTTTTTTTTGTCAGTAATGAGGCTTGAAGTCAGGGATAGAGCTCTAACACTTTGAGCCACTCCACTTCCAGTTTCCTTGTGATTAATTGGAGATAAGAGTCTCACGAACTTTCCTGTCTAGGCTGGCTTTGAACCATGATCCTCAAATCTCAGCCTCCTGAGTAGCCAGGATAACAGGCATGAGCTACCAGCGCCCAGCTTACATTATTTTTCATAGATGAGTAATACTCTCTGGTAGGTTTGTATGTTTATACCACATTTTCTTTATCCATTCACTGTAGCGCACCTAGGCTGAGCCTACAGCTTGACCATGTAAAAGAGTCCGTATGATAAACATGAGGTGTGCAGGTGTCTTTTTTTTTTTTTTTGGTCATGGGTCTTGAACTCTGGGCTTAGGCGCTGTCTCTCAGCTCTTCAGCTCAAGGTGAGCACTACCATTTGAGCCACAGCACCACTTCCGGTTTTCTAGTGGTTTATTGGAGATAAGAGTCTCGATGGAGTTTCCTGCCTGGGCTGACTTTGAACCGCGATCCTCAGATCTCAGCCTCCTGAGTAACTAGGATTTCTTTCTTATATACTGATTTACACTTCTTCAAATATATGTATAAAAGTGGTATAGCCATGTCATAGGATGAATCTATTTTTAGTGTTTTTTTGATGTTGTTGTCATTATTGTTGTTTTTGAGGAACCATCCATACTGATTTCCATAACAACAACTGTTGTTTTTATTCTTTAGATTGTTTTAAACTTGTGGACTTAAATATTTGTTCAAATCCCAAGTCAAATTTTGTAGATGTATTTTGCTTATTTCAGACTTGGCTTTATTTAGTCACAATAATGGTTTGAATGGTTTCCATCCAACGTGTGGCCACACAAGTCTTAGAAAAGCCTGTGTGAGTGAGTGAGTGTGTGTGTGTAGGGGGCGGCATTCTGGGGCTTGAACTCAGGGCCTGGGCACTGTCCCTGAGCTATTTTTTCAAGGGTAGTGCTCTACCACTTCGAGCCACAGCTCTACTTCCAGTTTTTGAGTGGCTAATTGGAGATAAGAATATCATGGCGACTTTTCTGCCCTGGCTGAAACATGATTCTCAGGTCTCAGCCTCCTGAGTAGCTAGGATTACATGCATGAGCCATCAGCACCCAGCATAAAAGGCTTCTTGAGCTTTTTTTTTTTTTTGGGTCAGTCGTGGGGCTTGAACTCTGGGCCTGGGCGCCGTCTCTGTGCTCTTCCGCTCAAGGTGAGCACTCTACCACTAGAGCCACAGCATCACTTCCAGTTTTCTAGTGGTTTACAGGAGATAAGAGTCTAACGGACTTTCCTGCCTGGGCTGGCTTTGAATCGCAATCCTCAGATCTCAAGTCTCCTGAGTAGCTAGGATTACAGGCGTGAGCCACGAGCGCCCGGTATTCTTGAGCTTTTTTAAAGCGCCATGCCCTCCAGCTGTTATCACCCTTCTATCTGAATTTAACACTGGAGTAGGAGGAAGAGAAGGAAAAGAAGCAAGAGAAAAATGAAGAGGAAATATAAAGACCATAATACTAATAGAAAACACTTTATCAAGTATTTCCTATTTGCTGGCTGCTGTGTTAAGATGGATGCAGCTACTCTATCTTCCTATTTGCTAGATACTATTTTCCCCATTTCACACAGGAGGAAATTGAGAATGGAAAAGTATAGAGTACTTGTCCCAGGCATTAGAGATAGCAGGTAGCAGTATCCAACAGAAGCATAGCTCTCCAATGGACTTTGACTTTTTTAATCTTCCACTTTATTTCTTGAACTGTGAAAGCAGTATCTTAAAGTTTGCTCTTTGTAAAATTAAAATAAAAACAAGTATATGGAGAAATAATTTTCTTTCACTCCTTTTTTAAAAATTCAGTCCGCTGAGAGAATTCTAGTTAATGGCTTGGTTGGTATCTTTCCCACTATCTTTGACTTCATTTGTCCAGCCATCTAAAAACATAAAAACAGGGGCTGGGAAAGTGGCTCAGTGGTAGAGCACTTGCCTTGCATGCATGAAGCCCTGGAGTTAATTCCTCAGCACCACAAAGAAAAAAGAAAAAAGCCAGAAGTGGAGCCGTGGCTCAAGTGGTAGAGCGCTAGCCTTGAGCTGAAGAGCTGAGGGACAGTGCCCAAGCCCAGAGTTCAGGCCCCACGACTGGACCCAAAAAAAAAAAACAACAAAAAACATAAAAACATAAGATTTTTTTGTTTATTTATTTACTAGGAATGAAACATAACAATGGTCAGAATTTTCCTAGATATCTCTATATCTGATATCTATGTTCCTATTAGGAAATGCAGATGTAATTTCTCCCACATTTGCTGTCCTCCATATAAATGCATAGAGAATACTGAACATTTGAAATTAGTTTAACCATTGTTTTCCCCCCCTTTTTTGCCCATTTTCCTTTTCCTTTCCAACTATGCTGCCACTCCTTACAGAAAATCCAAGTTAGTATTAATGTGATTTTTTTTACCACATTTCCATTTCCAAAGCAATCATATAAATATGTAACCCCTCCCCAACATGTATACACATGGGTTTTTGTGTCACTGACTGATTTTTTTAGAAATATATGCTTTACATATAGCTATTCTCAGAACTACAGGGAAGTAAGCTAGCTGAATCTGGCTGGTAGGGCTCATTTTTTTTTGGTGGGGGGGTCCAGTCGTGGAGCCTGAACTCTGGGCCTGGGAGCTGTCCTTCAGCTCTTCAGCTCAAGGCTAGCGCTCTACCTCTTGAGCCACAGCGCCACTTCTGGCTTTTTTCTTTTTGCTTATGTGGTGCTGAGGAATCGAACCCAGGGCCTCATGCATGCAAGGCAAGTGCTCTACCACTGAGCCAACTTCCCAGCCCGGGTTCATATTTCTTTGAGTGGCTACATGGTGCAGCTCTGCCAACATGTATTAAACCATGCCTACAGTGAGGGCCACACTTTTCTATTTTTGTCACTATCAATACATTGCTACATTTACTATTCTTGTACATCTGAGCTTGTATATTTATTTCAATTTGAAATTAATGTCTCAATACAGAGAGCTAAAAACTAATACTCCAAGAAAGATTATATAATCTGGCATGACTGTCAATAGAACTCAAAGTATGTAGAAAAACTCAATTATAAGCCTCCCCACCCCCACAGTGTTTTTTTATGAAATGAAGGCATGTAAAAGAAATAGTATGAACTAAATACATAATAACTCATGAATTATGCACCAGCCTTCATTATGTATCCCAACATAGCAGACTTATCAAACGAATACCTCAATATTTGCAATGTTAATTGGGCCTGGATGCCTTTGATGTCTTGCCCAGTTTTCTTACTTTTTTTTACCCAACATCTATAACATCATGTATCTTTCAACTTTTTGGTCTGGGGATGCTTTTTTATTTTTCCAGTCAGGAAGAGAGAACATTTAACAGTTTGTTAGCTTGTTTTTTCACCTCAATTATGTATGGTAAGTGGGCTTCTATTTGTTCTTTTGCCCAAGCCTTCACACATGTTTGGGAGTTTCTGACAAATCTTGTGTCCCAGACTGTTATCATATATGCATTTGCTCCTTTCCTGTTCATTGTCAACTTTTTTATGGGCTAGGTATTGTTACAATTTCATTCATCCAGCAAACACTGAGTGCCAATAGAATGCCAAAGACTAGATGAGGTACTGAGGATATTCTGATTAATATAACCAATTGTAATCAGGAGTTCAGTTCAGTGAGGAAAATAGAAAAATAGATAATTCAACGTGATAAGAACTCAGTGAAAGTGCTTACATCATTCAGTGAGCCTACAGAGGGGAGAATATCTCAAACTAGGGAGAGTGGAACATCTTCATAGAAGAAGATTGCATTGGGTTTACTGGATGAGTTCAGATAAATGTCAGCACTGGGTCCCAAATAAATGCATTATGTATAAGGACAATTCATATTTATATCTATAGTATAATGCTTATATAACAGATTGATAATTATAATCTATAGAATATTCTTGATATTTTATGCTCATGATAAACTAAATATGTTCTATATAACTTTATATAATAAATATAAAATAAATATATATAATAAGTATAAACTATATATAAAAAATATAAATTTTGCCAATAAGGAAAATCTAAAAAAAAATAAGGCCTAAAATGTGGAAACATTTCCTCTTAGTTTCTTGGTTGAAATATTGATGAAATCTGGCAGAAAATTTAGAAGAAAAGGCAGGATAGGGCTGAAGAAATCCATAGCTAGGGATTCCAGGCCTGTGGATAGAGAGTGGCAGGAAGTCAAGTGTCTTGGAAGACAAAGAAGCAAAGTCATTTTAATTTCCAGCCACATCAGGCTCTTTCAGAAGTCAGTGTCTAGAAAGCCCAGGCATGTTAAGAAGGGAGCCCTCTGTCCAAACTGGCAACATGCAGGTGAGGATAGAGCCACTAGCTGGTGAATTTGCTTTAGCTGGTGATTCTAGCTGACGTGATTCACTCCCCTGCAAGGGGAGGCTTTCCAAAGCTTCATCTGACCACCCAAGGGTTCCAAGGTGCTACCAGCACACACAGGAAAGAGTGTTTACCTGGGGGGTGTTTTTCTGACTGTGTGCTATGTCAGCTTAGAAAATTCCCTGAAGCTGTAATTGCCCACAGCATACAACATTCTCACACCCCCGCTGTTTGTGAACTCACCTCTCCAAGATGGCAGCCAAGATTGCCAGGAAAACTCCCACTGCTGGTGACGCTCACAGACACAGGAAGAAGACAGTGGGAGGTTTCAACAATTATCTTGTCAAGAATTATACTCATCCACCCAAGCCTTCAGACAATGACTTCCTTTGTCCTTTCCCAGGAAGACCTGTGGTTGGTCAGGTAAATATCTAAATAGTTCATGACCAGTAGGATACAGGATCAAAGTGCTATTGATACCTCAGACCTGAAGTGCCCACATTGTCTTACAGTGGGTTAGGGGCTTATGCAACAGGTAATAAACTGAATCTGGTTCTCTGTAGGTCCACTGAGTTCACAGACAAATCTAGTTATAGTTCTTCCTTATGTTATAAATATGCTCTCCAAGAACCACTGGAGTCACCATGATATGACACAAAAATAAAGAATTGTCTCAGCAAGGCAAAATTTACTTCTGCAGAAGGGTGCAGCATCAGCCAAAAAATCTGGCAAGCAAGCACACAGCGCAGGCAGTCTACTCTGATATTTATCTTTAATGAAGCAGGCCCTGCTGCCCCTCTGCTCAGATTAGTCAAGCTCGGGTTCACAATCTGCTTGTGACTTTCTAGTTTGATTACGTTAAAATGTATTCACGTACAGTGACTTTGAAATAAGGTTAACAGGACTCAAGTAATCTTGAAATATACCGGCACCCTCTGCTATTTCTTGAACAATCTGAGGCGGGTCATAATTCCACCCTGAAAAGAAGCCAGTTCAAGGCAAAATCTTACATTTCAACAATCCTTCCTTACCCCAAAGCAGTTCCTCTTTTCCTTAAGAAGAGCCTAGCCACCAGGCCAAAGCAAGAACTTTGAAGCAATAACACTTTGATAGAAAGGTCAGTTGTTTTTCTCATACTTAGCACCTTAATGTGCAGCTGGAATGGGGTACACTTGGTTCCTCACTGCGAATCTTCATTGGTTCCTTGGTTTGTGCAGTGAACCATAGTGGAACAGGGAAGATCAAGTGGAAGATTTTGAAATTGTCTGCTCCCCATAGTTAATGTATCACATTTAGTTAAAAAAAAAAAGCCAAATCTCTGGGGGGATGGCTGAAGACCCAGAGGGTGAGAGGCAGTTACCCCAGCCCTAATCTCCATGTAATTCTCTGGTCTGACTCCTCCAAAGGCCCAGTGGATCCCAGATGGTAGTAAGCTCCTGCAAAGTAGTGGCCTCATTTGTGGCTGCTAGGTCAGAAGGAAGATTTTCATTAGAGCAGATTGACTTGGTCTCCCACCATTGACTTGAATAGATTCTCTCTGATTCCTACAGGAAAGAAGTAAGAAGGTATGTATTCATCTTAATTGGACACATATATACATATTACACAATGTATAATATATTATAATGCATAATATATATTTTCCAATCATCCCATTGGGATGACAAATGAGCACCAGGACCACGTGTTCTACCATTCCCCAAGTGTGCACTCACCTGACTCCTCTTAAGCAAAAATCCTGTTATGTTTATTTATCCAGAATCCTCCTTCCCTGCTGCTTCCTCATCTGAGTTTTGCATCCCTGTTCCTTGCTTGTGTTTTGCTGTGTTTGGAATTGAAGTCAGTTCTGTACCAGGGGTCTCTTTCTCCTTACCATCACAGTCTTAAATAAAGTCTGTTTTTATTGTTATAACTACTGTCCAGCTCTGGTTATTCTTTGACATCCCTTCCTACCTCCATTGGTATCATTGTCATCAGCAGAAAGGGTTCCAACTCCAGGGTTGTAACCCCTTCCTGGGCAGCCCCCATCCAGTGACGGGCCAATGCAGGATTATAAATGTCTGACCCCCTTGTCTCCAAGGGAGAACAAGTCCTTCGTGCCATCCATGCGTCTGAGCCTGCCTTGAGGGGCTGAGGCTGCTCTTAGGAGTACATCACAGCCCCACTTCTCTTTTGTCCCCATTCTGCTTTCTTCTCTCTTACAGGTTTTAACCCCAAATCACCACTCATGCAAATCTCCACTCAGAATCTGCTATCCTAAGAAGCTAATCTCCAATGCTTAATTTTGCATAGCTAATTTATTAAAGAATAAATTTAGAAGAAACTACTCCAATTGTCAGCTTTTCATACTCTAACTATCACCTATCAAGGAGAAGGCTTGAATGCCATCATGTGGTAACACAGGATACTGTTATTGTCACATAAAGAACAAAAAAATAATAGGGGGAACAGAATTATATCATGCAGGGTGTTCCCTAAGCATGGGAAGAATTTGTCATTCAAGAAAACAGAACAGGTAGTATCCTAGAGACTAAAACAGTTCAAAAGAATATGACAGTGACATAAGCTTTATGTGTGTAACAGCTCATTTGTGCTTGCCCCTGAACAAGATTCTAATTCACCTAATCTTTTTTTCTTTTAGTTACTGTAAAGTTTGGCAAAAGGAGAACGTCACATGGTTCAGGCAGCAAAAAATCTATTGGAGGCGGAGCAAAAAGGCTGGCCCTGCATGAGACAGAGGTGTTGCAGAGAGAGAAGAAGAGAAAAGGAAGTGGAAGAGAAAAAGAGGGCGGGACTTATGGTTGAGCAGAAAGGCAGAGAGGAGTGACCACACCCCACAGTGGATGGGGGAAGTAATCTCAGAGCCTGGGGAACCTCTCACCATCTGAAGGAGGCGTGACCAAGGCAGTTCAGGAAGTGAGCTCAGTGGATGAGGAAGTGACCTCAGAGTCTGGGGTCTTTTGCTGACTTACAGTCAGGTGATTGACAGTCAGATGATTACTGGTAAGGCAATGTGCTAGCTTTCACAAAGAGGAAGCTGGGGCATGGGAGTGGGGACTATTCTCCTGGGCAGACCTAACAGTTATTTGACCTTTCAGCCACTTGTTATTTATTAAGATGATCACTGTTACTTTGCACAGGAGGGAACACAGCAAGAGCATTCATAAATCTGTTTTCTGCCAGTACTAAGTTTTGAACCCAGGGCCATGAGCTTGCTAGGCAGAAACTCTATCACATGTCATACCTCCACCCATTATGTTTGTGCAAACATTATGGGAATCTACAAACTTTTCCTGATAAATATTTCTATAAGGATGGTCTAATAAATGTCTATGTAATTTACATAAAAATATGTACACAAGCTGGGCGCCGGTGGCTCACGCCTATAATCCTAGCTACTCAGGAGGCTGAGATCTGAGGATCGCTGTTCAAAGCCAGCCCGGGCAGGAAAGTCCGTGAGACTCTTATCTCCAATAAACCACCAGAAAACCGGAAGTGGCACTGTAGCTCAAGCAGTAGAGTGCTCACCTTGAGCTGAAGAGTGCAGGGACAGCGCCCAAGCCCAGAGTTCAAGCTCCACAACCGACCAAAAAAAAAAAGAGGGGGGAATGGAATAACAGAGGGAGTGAATTCAAGTAAGCATATGATGTATAATAATGAAACCCCTTTGTACAATTAATATATATATACACATAAAATGTTGCTCATTTCAAATCTACTGGATGTTTACTATATGTATTTTTCTAAGCATATTAAATCCTAAAAATCTTATGAATGAGAATTTTGTATAGATGGGCAGAATATACTGCCTTGTATAGAAGAAGAAACCAAAGAAAGCCAGGTGCCAGTGGCTCACACCTGTAATTCTATTTGCTCAGGTGACTGAGATCTACAAGATCAGCTCAGGCAGAAAAGTCCACAAGATTCTATCTCTAATTAGCCAGAAAAATGTCTAACTGGAGACATGGTTCAAATGGTAGAGTACAAGCTGTGAAGAAGAAAGCCAAGTGAAAGGTCAAGGCTATGAGTTCAATCTCAATACTGGCATGCGCGCGCGTGCGCTCGCACACACACACACACACACACACACACACACACACACACCACAACACCACCACCACCACCACCACCAACAACAACAACAAAACCAAACAGCTGCATAGTAAAATTTTAAAGCTAGCAGAGGGATCTCAAATGCAGGCACTCTGGGCAGGAGTCTGTACTTTTGCAGTAGGATCATATCAACCAAAGGGGGCAAGGTTACCAACTTCCCATCCCTCTTCCTGTCCTTGACCTTTTCTTCCAACCCAAAGGGTTATTAGTGTGTGCACTATGGAATGAATCTAGGGATTTTGGACTTTCCTGGAGTCATGGCATATACTCAGAAGCAGATACTCAGCCAAATCTATGTGTCTGGGAGAATTGGCGCTATTTCCAATGAATCACAAGGTTGCAGGGAACAGGCAAGTGAACTAAAGGAGTGAAGCAGTTCAGTGGGATTATGGTAAACTGAGGCACTCACACTCATGTTAAGGGCAGTCAATCTTCAATCCAACCTAGAACTGCCAGTAAGAAAATAGATCCATTATGGATAGACTTCCCCTCACCTCCACAAAGAGGACCCAGTAATAAAAATGAAATGTGAAACATTAGTGACTTAACCAAATAACAATACTCCACAGAATCCAAACAAATCATCAGCTATGGTCCACGGGCCACCATTTTATAACTTCTGACCTGAGTGACAATCAAGAGGGTAGTTTCCTCAGTATTACAAATTGAGGAGCACTGGGAATGTGACCTCATTCCCCTAAATATCTTTGCCAGTGTGGCCTGAATTTCCACTGTGTTTAATTCTTCCAATTAAAATTGAGTTCTTTCATTTAAAAAATATGGCAGGGGGAGTTAACCTACTAAAGCTCATCTCCATTCTGTGAAGATACTGGTCAGACACTCCAACCTTCCTACACAGGGGAGACACAGTGAAAACCATTTCAATGTGTGGGAGTGAGGGGTCCCACCACCCCAATGCTGCCTGGGACTCTGGGGTCCAAATTTCCCCCAGAAATCTCTTCTCCTGAGCAGGGGGAGTCCTAGTGTTTCCTTTCTTTAATTCCTACATACCCGAGCCCTGACAACACAAACTCTAAGGGGCCTAAACAGAGCAGAAGCAAGAGTAAGATGGGGAACAGATGTGTTAGTTGTAGAAACTCAGAACTCCTCTCTGGTAAATCAAGGACTGATGGCTGGATCCAGGGCTCAATGTCTCTCCATCTCTCAGCTCTACATGCTCTGCCTCAGCTTTGCTATTTTACCAGGTCTCCCAATAATGTGGTCCCAACCGCTTAGCAGAAGTTTTGCCTTTCACCCCCTTATCAGCCCTGAAAAAAAAGGATTGCTTTCCAAAGAGCTCAAGCCAGAGCCCCCAGCTACATGACAGACTGTTTTGCGTCTTGTACCCATTGACCAACCTGAGCACTGTGGGAAGAGATGGGATGTCCTATTATATATTGTTTTGCTCTCCCAGTGGATCCATTGGAGCCATGGACTCAGGGGTGACACTAAATCCAATCTGACAGGAGGACAATGGAAAGGCTTCCACCAACCATGCTGCTTCACTCTCTTCCCCAAAGTGTGTCCCCTAAGTTGTCACTGCCACTGTTCCCCGTGCGGCCTGCCTGGTACACGGAAAGCTGGCCATGACTACTTGTTTTTGCAAAACCACAACAAACCAAAAATGTCCATGCCCATGGCTGCACTTGGCCACAGAATCAGGTCTACCCTTCTTCCTGTGGCCTTGATGGACCCTCTGTAATCTGGGCCCAACCTACCTATTTTTTGTCTTGCAGTCAGCAGATTCTTTGCGCCTCACACTAGTCAAGTGGCACTACCTCAGCTCCCTGTCCCTCCACCGCCCTAGACTTGAAGCACTCTCCCCTTCAGTCCTCTCTAGATGAAGCCTTCCCTCCTGCTGGAATGCTGCCTGGCCACACAGACCTTCATCCCTCCATCAGATTCCCAGCAACCTCTTCCTTCCTATTAGAATGCTCATCTCCCCCAGAGGAATTTGGGGTTGTATTTGGTTTTGAAGGAAGCCAGGGGTGCCAGCTCAATATTCGTACTCTTCACCCCAAAATTAACATGCTAAGATCCTAACTCCTCAAAAGGAAGGTACTAAGCGGTGAAGCTCTTGACTTCATGAAGGCAGAATGTTCCCAAATAGGATTAGGACCTTATAAAAAGGCCTCATTGACTAAAGAGACTCTTGTGGCTTCTCCATGTGAGGGCATATTGAGAATGCATCACCTATGAGCCTGTCATATGGCAGATCCAATCATGAGAACAGAGAAGCTACCACTTGGAGTCTTTATTGGAGTGCCAGCGGGAACTCAAGTCACAAAGGTCTACTGCCCTGAATACAACTAACCCCCAAACCATACTAGGTGCATGGAATTAATTTTAACGTAGAAAGTAAATCAGATGTGAACACAATCAAAGTAAATTTTTTTTAAAAAAAGCAAACACTGAAGTCTAGCAAAGATGTTAAATATAAGCCAAAACCAATCAATTGTGAACACAATCAAGGGAAATCAAGAACCAATCGTCTAAGGAGAGTAAGACTTTTCTGGAATTTATCACCTCAAACACATTTGTAAACTAAAGATTGGCTGGGAAGGTGGCTCAGTGGTAGAGCGCTTGCCTTGCATGCATGAGGCGCCCTGGGTTAGATTCTTCAGCACCACATAAGCAGAAAAAGCTGGAAGTGGGGCTATGGCTCAAATGGTAGAGAGCTAGCCTGAAGCTGAAGAGCTGAGGGACAGCGCCCAGGCCCAGAGTTCAGGCCCCACGACCAAAAAAAAAAAAAAAGAATAAAATGAACTAAAGAATGTCCTCTATTATTAAGGCCTTTTGCTTAGACACAGTCTCTTTACTTCAACACAAGAACCAACAGGCCCTCACCAGACACCAGATCTGCCTCCATCTTGATCTTGGACTCCTTACACTCCAAATTGTGAGCAATAAGTTCCTGTTGTCTGTAAGCTTCCATATCTCTAGTATTTTATTCCATCAGCTATTGGGCAAGTGATAAAGTTTCTATGACCATTCATGTACAAGATTTTGTGTGGCCATGTTTTCAGTGTTCTCAGGCACATAGCTATCCTTGAGAATTCATGCCTAGCTAGGGAAGGATTTTGAGGATCCAAACCCAGGTCTCATAAGTAATGTGAAATTCCTACCTTCAAAACTGACACTTCCAAAATGATGCCTACTCATTATTATGGAAGAAGGAAGAGCCAGTGTATTAAGAGAATGAAAAATGTTACCTTGAGCCAATCACTTGTCCATACAAAGTCTACAGGAGGAGTCTTTAGTGATCATTTGAGAGGTTTTATTGGTCCTCTGCTTCCTTTCTACAAACTGGCCTCTCAGATACTAGACATATAGTACCTAAAGTGCTAGAGAAACAATAAGTAAAGTAAGACATGGTTCTTGTTCCTAAGTGCTCCCTGAATGCATGAAAGCTAAGATCAGTACATGGGAAGCACAAAGCATTGAGGCTGGAAGTGTAGCTTCATATAAATGAGGCTCTGGGTTCAATCCCCACCAACACCAGTGACAGAGAAGGGGGAGAGAAGGAGGGAGAGGGAGAGTTAATATACTACTCTCATTTGGTTGGCTGATGAGGCCATGCAGTACATAGAAAAGTCCATCAAGATGAATTTTTCAATCCCAGGAAGAGTTCTCACAGGAGTGCAATTAGAAAGGAGCATATCCAACCGAGAGAATAGCATGAGCAAAGCCATGAGAGATTGGTGAGACTAGATAGTAAGAAGCTGTGAAAGGGATAAAGGATGTGGACGGAGGGGGCTGGCAGAATGACTGGCTTTTTGTGATCTTCCATGTGATGTAGCTATTAGTGGAAAGAGGGAGGGACTTCTGTCAAGGAGATAATCTGTTTGATTCAGAACCCATTACATTTAAGTTTACCTTTAGACAATCAGGCAGAGGGATCAATTACGGCCGGTATGTCACAGGAGAGGTGAAGACAGCATACATTGTGGGAGGTGTGGCGTATATACCTAGGAACACATTTGTTTCTACCCCAACCCATTCAGACAATGATTTGAGTCCAAACACAAATAGGCATGATGGAATGTTAAAACCTGGGAAACTGGATGAAGGAAAATTAAATGAAATTTAAAGCACAAAGTGTACACCCCATGGTCATCTTGTGAAGGTGAAGACCATACCCTGGAGGGGAATAGCACATTTGGCTTTGACCTTCCCTTGATTCCTCATGAATGGGAGATTTGTATCCTCACAGAGGTGAATTGAGGGTTCTGGTGTGTGTAGATGACGCCTTCAATGCTCTCCTTCTTTAAGTGTGACCATCACAAAGTTAGATGTGGCTCTGGGATTTGTCTGCCCACCAGAAGGGCAGCACAGAAGCAGGTCATGTTTCCAAATGGAAAAACATCTCACAATTCTCCATTCACTCCTGCCCTTGCCCGGGCCATTGAGAATTTAGAGAAGAAAACAGAGAGAAAAATAGGAAGGAAAGAGAAGAGAAAAATGAGAAAGAAAGGGAAGGAAAATGGGATGGCCTCTGATGAATGAACAAGAGGAGAAGCTGACAGAAAAGGAGAGTGGACAAAGTTGCTAGAAAGGAGATGGACCACAGGAGGCACCGTATCTCAAGGATTAAGGCACAGATTCTTCCTAGAAGAACAGTCTCAGTGGGCATCAAAATGTGCCAGACATACAACCAAAAGGTGACCTAGCATTTGAGTACACCCCCTCCCCCCTCCCTCCCTCCCTCCCTCCCTCCCTCTTTCTCTCTCTCCCTCTATTTTTTTCTGGTACCTAGGCTTGAACTCACAGCCTGGGAGCTGTCCATTTGCTTCTAACATTAAAGTTTGGTGCTCTACCACTTACGCCACACCTCCACTTCTGGTTTTATTTATGTTTTGCTGATTAGGGGTGATGTGAGGCTTGTGGATTTTTCTACCCAGGCTTTGAACCACAGTCCTCAGATGTCAGCCTCCTGAGTAGCTAGGAGGACAAGTGGGAGCCGCTGGCACTTAGCTGAATCCAGTCCTTAATGCCAGAGAAAGTTCTGCTTCCCTTGTGTGTGGAGGGAAATGACATGCTCTAGCACTTTCTAGCTGTCTAACCTGGGGCAAAGGTAACCTACAGTTTACTCAGTTATAAAATCAGGGTGTTGTGGGGGTGAGCATATGATACCCACAATGCACAGGACATGTGTGAGGCTATGTTCTGCAGACCTGAGATTTAGAAATGTAACTAACATCTCTCTCCACCGTTACCATTTGAACCCTGCTGTGTTCATTCCAGAGAAGGGAAATGAGAGCTGAGGCCTCCACCCCCCAGGCACACACACCCAATATCCAGGCTGTGCCCATGCGCACAGAGCATGAGCTCTCACCTCTGGCAGTGCTTTCTCTTAACCCGGGTGAGGAAGATGGACTGAAGTCACCCTGCTCGCCAAGGTCCATACCTCTGCAAATGCCCAGGGACCGTCTCTTGACAGGAAAGAACAACTATCTCCTATCGCAACTCCTTGGGTACCTGTTTGAACAATAGCTCTATTTAAAAGAAAAAATAAAAGCACTGATCAACAGAAAGAGGTGTTTGGGGGTTTTTGTTTTTGCTTTTGTTTTGCACTCCTAGGGTTACACACGGGACCTCGTGCTTGCTAGACTGGCACTCTACCACCGAGCTGAGCTTCCAGTCCTGTTGCTAATTGGATAGTTTTAGGACAGGGTCTCAATTTGCACCCCGGCATGCACCTAAACTATGATCTGTGTATTTCCTGTTGTTGCTGGGGTGACAGGTATGTATGCCACCACATTCAACCTCCCACAGTGGAGATGGACTCTTCCAGACCTTTTCTGCTTGGGCCGGCGTGGAACCAAGAACCTCCCAATCTTAGCTTTCCTGGTAGCTTACGATCACAGGCCCACGACACTCCACCCAGTTATGGATTGAGAAGGGGCCTTGTGAACTCTTCTGTTGCCTGGCCTGACCTCAAAATTGCAATCTCCCCAATGTCAGCCTCCCAAAGCACTCAGCATGAGCCCCTAGCATCTGTTCAAAAATTAAAAACAAAAAAAAATTCCTAAAATCAAGTGTCTAATAGCAATCTGCCTAGAGAATGCTATACACCAGGTGCTCCTAGTGCTCACACCCACCCTCTTGTCAGCTTGTGGTTTGAAAGTCATCCATCATCCAGGGGGAGGCTCCATCTTCTCTGACGTCTGTCTCGCTGACTGGCTTCTTTCAATCCACCCACCCTACTTCTCCTTAGCTTCCCGCTTAGGTAAGAGGTTCAGGCAGCTGGCAAACCTTCAGCACTTGTTGTAAGAACCCTTTGTTTTAGATCAGTCCCATCATGGAAAATGGCTAAAAGACCATGGAGGCCTAGCACATTTTAAGGGCTGACCAAAATGATTGTGCTGTTCACACCTGGAGATGACTAGAGGTAGCCAGGTGTGGTAGTGCCTGCCTATAAACCCAATACTCAGCTATAATCTCAGTAGGTAGGGGAGCTGAGGTAGGAGGACCAGCTTGGGCTATATAGTAAAACCTCATCTGGAAACAAAGCAAAATGACAAAGATACTTTACTACCTACAAAAGAAGACTATTCCTTCAATTAGTGGGTCCACCTAGGACCCCTGAGCAGGCTTTGCCATTGAAGTTCCTTTTTCCTGAGGTCCTACCTCCTCCATCTCTGCTGTGCACAGTCCTTCTCCTGCACAGGGAGCCTCCTTTTCCACTCAACACCCATGTAATAGTACTTACTGAACATCTACTATATGTTATGTACTATTCTGACATCTCTACTCTCCAGGTAAAGAGCCAGGGGTTGGATCTGAACTATGCTGAGGCAGAATCCTGCTTATAAAAATGTGTGACTCTCCATCAGTCTCTGGAGCCTGTGAGACCCATTTTCCTCATCATAAAATGGGCTGAAAATCAGGAGAATTGAAGAACTGAGGCTATCTGTGTGTGAGAAAGTTCTCATCAGAGTGCCTGAAACAGGCCAGCACTTCATAAATGTTAGTACCTGCTAGGACATTCAAATACAGGCTTGCTTTTGCTTGGAATTTTCCTAATTATGTAGTTAACACATCTACATTTTAGATCTTGATTCAAGCAGGACTTTCTTGGGCAGTTCTCTGAGCAGAGTGTCTCTAATATGATCTCACCATGCTGTCTTCCTTCCTGAGCCTGACTATACTTCACCTGCCCCATACTATTTTTGTTGATGTTGTTATTATTGTTTCGATGTTGACATTTAAATCCAGAGCTTTGTATTGTTAAGCATCTGCCCTCCCACTGAGCTGCCCACCCCCAAATCCCTGTGGTCACATAATTAACATCCTCACTTGCTACTCCATCCGAATCAAATCAAGATCTGGTCTATTTTTCTTGACTGTTCTGTCCCTTGAACCAGAACCATGCAGACAGTGTTTTAATGAATGAAAAAAAAAACAAAAATAAACTAAATAAAAGAACAAATAAATATGTTGAACACATTTTAATAACACTAAGATACTATTTTAGGGGGTGGGGGAGAAATAAAACCTTTTCAACATCTGGGAGACCAATTAGTAGCTGTTCAGAAGCTAGACTGGGAACTGGATGGGAAGTCACTTTGTTTTGGTAGCTGAGAGAGAAAGTTTGAAGGAACGTGGGAGGAAAAAAAAAAGAGGCTTACAGCTCACCAGGGTGGTATCTTGAAGAAAAGATAAGGATAGCTAATATTTGTGCAGCATTTTATTGTGCCAAATTGTACTGTTGTAAACACATTTAATCATTTAATTGCTGTACAACACAGTGAGGTAAACTATGCAGAGGGGTTATGTAATCTACCCTAGCATAGTATGTCAGGATCCACACTGAGGATCAGGGTCTGAGATTAGCATGTTTATCTTCTCAAAGACCTTCAAAAATGTGGAACTTTCCTTTCTAAAACTCCTTCCTTGGCACCCAGACCACCATCTATATTCCTGACTCCTAATAACCACAAAAATGAACTCTCACTTACCAGATATTTGATGTGGTTTGATTTCCAACACCTGGGAAGGCATTAGTACTCAGGCAGGGGGCTATCACTTTACCCAAAATATTCTTCTTTCACCCACAGACCCTTTTCTAACCCCAACAGAGCTGTCTCACTCACCCACTGGTCACTCTTGGAAGAGACTTGTGGAGTCAAGCTGGTGTCTTCAAGGTCGTTTAAGGTAACCCTCCAATGAAAGCAGTAATCTACTGAACAACATCCCAGCAAAGTGGTTTCCCAGCTTCTGTTTATATAGTGCCAGCGATGGATAATTCATCAGCCCCCAAGATAGCACATTCCATTATTGCCCTCTAGAAAGATCTTTCTTCATCAAGGCTGAAACTCAACTCCCTGCAATCGCTCCACAGTGGCCGTGGTATATCAAGTGCTGGAGGGGGCAGTACCAGCCGCCTGTCCCAGCAGAGAGGAATATTTTATCTCTGAAGTTGTTTAGAGTCTCATGTGTGCAATGCTAATCAGAGCACATCTGCATTTTGAGAGTTTTCTCATTGTTCTAGAATTGTCCACAGAATGTGCAGCCTTGGTCCTGGGTGTCTGTCTGTGCTGGGGAGGACCTCCCCTAGCCATTCGGCCTTCCGGTGCTGTGCTGGAAATCTACTTCTCCTTAAGGCAGCTTCCTCCATGTGGAAGACCACCCTGGGCTCCCACTTCCAGATCCCCCCCCAGATCCCCTCAATATCCTGATGATTCCCTCCCACCCCCTACCCTACCCCGCCTTGGGTGAGTAGGGCTCTGTGCCAGGGGAGAGAAGGCAGCAGGGCCCGGATTGGGGGGGCGGGGGCGGGGTAACCAGTGAGAGCCTGCTGGTGCTGGGCACCGGCTGGAGGCCTGGCCCCCCAGGGCGGAGGGCAGCGGGCGGGGTCAGGGGCCGGCCACACGGGCCTCTCCCCGAGGAAGGGTGCCGTGCAGGCCCGGGGCTAACAGGTTACCCCCTGCCTCAGTTACTCACTGAGGCAGGCAGCTGCCCAGGCCGCCCGGGGCTGGGGCTCCCGTTCACCACGCTAGCGAGCCCAGGGGTCCCTTGGCCCATGTGACTCAGTCTGGGCTCTGTGGATTTGGAGAAGCAGGTGTCACGTGACCATTATTTGCCACGGGGGTCACCTGACTTTCAACCCCTCAAACAGGAAGGGTGTGGGAGGGGCAGCTACTCCATTTGGACACTAACATGTGAGCAGGGGCCTACTCAGTGGGTCTCTGTCTGTCTCTGTCTCTATTTCTGTCTGTCTGTCTGTCTGTCTGTCTCTCCTTCCCCCCCCCCAACTTCCTACCACTCTCCGAAACTTGTCTGCACTTCCATCCATCTTTTTCTCTACCTCCTCCTTCCCCCCTCCCAAACCCTTCCTGGGAAGTGTGAAGAGTCCTTCTAGCCGGTCAGTCTCCATCCACTCCTCCTATCGCCTGTTCATCCTTTGAGGCTCACCCAGCCTATGTCTTCCCTAGGAGGCTCTTCTGCTCTTTTTCCTGCTACTTAGTTGAGTCTGGACTCCTGAATGCCCTTATATTTCTCCATAATTGTATTATTAGTGGGAGTGGGGTAGACATTGTATAGTGTGGTCATATTTTGTCTCTTAAACTTTAATGCTTACCATGGTATCCCAGACGTGTCAGGGGCTCACAAAATAGTTGCTCAGGCTGGGAAGGTGGCTCAGTGGTGCTTGCCTAGCATGCGTGAGGCCCTGGGTTTGATTCCTCAGCACCACATAAGCCGAAGGAAAAAAAGCCAGAAGAGGCGCTGTGGCTCAAGTGATAAGAATATTAGCCTTGAGCTGAAGAGCTGAGGGACAGCGCCCAGGCCCAGAGTACAGGCCCATGACCAGACCAAAAAAAAAAAAAATCAAAAACCACATAGAGCTCCCCTATGGCCCAGAAATCCCACTTTTGGGCATTTACCCAAATGTTTACAAACAAGACCACACTAAAGCTACCAGCACGACTATATTTATTGCAGCATTATTTACTATAGCTAAGATATGGAACCAACCCAGGTGCCCCTCAGTAGATGAATGGATCAAGAAAATGTGGTATATATACACAATGGAATTCTATGCCTCCATCAGAAAGAATGATATTGCCCCATTTGTTAGGAAATGGAAAGACTTGGAAAAAATTCTATGAAGTGAAGTAACCCAGGCCCAAAGAAACATAGGTCCCATGTTTTCCCTTATTTGCAATATCTAGTATATGTCTGAGTCAAGCAGAAAAGGTCAGATAAGGTGATGTTAGGGAAATGAACCCTAAGATATGTATTCTAATGCTTTTTTTTCTTTCATGCGATTGTTCTTAACACATTTATAAGATTATTTTTTGTTGCTTTGTATGCCCCTCCCCCACAGTATAACCCCTGCTTTCATTGTATTTGATGTCGGTATAATTTGTGGAGGGGAAGGGGAAAAACAAATCGTTTAAATAGGGATACAGGTAGACCCATTGCAACAATGAGATGTACAAATCATTATGTTGAACTTTACAACTTTGATGTGTGGAGGGGTCGGGGAGGATTGGGGGGGCAAGGGGAGGATGGGAAGGGATGGGAAGGGGAAACAAAGGAGGAGGCTACAATGCTTGATAAGAAATGTACTCATTATCTTGCCCATGTAATTGTAACCCCTCTATACAGTATTTTCACAATAAAAAAAAAATTTGAGGCCATCATAAAAAAAAATTTGCTCAGGCCGGGCACTGGTGGCTCACGCCTGTAATCCTAGCTACTCAGAAGGCTGAGATCTGAGGATTGCGGTTCAAAGCCAGCCCAGGCAGGAGAGACCGTGAGACTCCTATCTCCAATAAACCACCAGAAAACCGGAAGTGGCGCTGTAGCTCAAGTGGTAGAGCGCTCGCCTTGAGCTGAAGAGCTGAGGGACAGCACCCAAAAAAAAAAAAAAATTGCTCAGTAAACACTTACTTTACAGGAATGTTGGCAGATATAATGAGATAATAGAATGTGAGAACAAACCATATGTTGCTAATACATTTATTATTGTTTCCTGTGGATATATTTAGGAGTTTTTGTATAAACTGGTACAATATAAGTATTAAGATCATTGTAATAGCAATATGGTCTAAAGTGTAAGCAAAGACATTTGTTGAAAGTCAAATGTCGATGAAACAATTGGAAATATATTGGTACATATAAATGTGTATTCCCTCAGAGTTATCACTAGTGATAGGGAATTATTAAAACTGATCATTCTCTGGATAATCTGTGCAGGAAGCAGAGGGGTGCAGACCAGGAAATGGATGTCCCTCCCACCTGGGCCTTTCCTGTGAGGAAGGCCTGCCATTTCCCTAAGACTATTTTCCATGCACATTAATCTAAGAACTTAGACAATGGATGGAAAAAGTACACGGGTCCCTCCTTTTACTTTGTGCTCTTCACTCAGGAGAGAGGGCGGGTCAACAGGCTAAACCAGTATGCTCCCTTCTGGGAGGTGGAGGCTGGGAGGAGGAGGAAGAGGAGGGGGAAGAAGCTACTGATTAGAAGGGCAGAGCCCAACCTCACTGTCACAGCCCTGCCAAGAAAAGCTTGCCAGGTAGGGCAGCCACTTCTCCTAGTATCTGATTCTCTCTGTCTGCAAGTCAGTCTCTTCCATTATCCAGACCCTGTGTACCGCATAGCACACCACACACGTCTCATCTCTCCCGCCCACACAGGCTCACTGCCCTGCAGGGGCATCTCTGTGGGCAGATCCTTCCTTCCCTCCATCTTCTTTCCTTCCTTCCTTCCTTCCTTCCTTCCTTCCTTCCTTCCTTCCTTCCTTTTTTTTCTTTCTTTTTCCTTAATATGATTTTAATTTAATTTCAGTTTTGGAATAGGGAATATATTCTCAAGCTTACAAAACAGATATTTTTAAAAGATAAAATGAAAGGGCTATGTCTCAGAAGATCTAGGGCTCCTGTATACTATTCCAGAGATACCATTTGCTTGTTAATTTGCTTCTGTTTTCCCATACTCATTTCCTCTTCCATTCATGATCAACATTTGTTTGGTGATTCTTGATGTTTTGCATCTCAAGTGAACAATAATTCTTGGAGATCTTCCCATGTCAGAACATGATGAGCAATCCTACCATTTTTGCATTGTTTTCCCGTCTAAACTGGCAAAACATTTGCAACCAGTGTTGCAAGGGCCAGATATCATTTCCCAATTATGAACTGGAGTTGGGAGTTGTTGGATCAAAGGGTAAGTTAAATCATCATTTTCCTAGCCACTGCCACATTGCTTGTCATAAGAATTGCACCCACTTACACTCTTGCCAAACATGTATAAGAAGAGAACTAATTCTGAAAGGTCAATCTGGAATCACACTACCACCCAGCAGCCATTTGCTGAATGTCCACTTTGTGCAGAGCACTGTGATAGCCATATTCTGTTATCTTAGTCAGCCACCACCCCAACCTTCCAGACTAGGTTATCATTGCTCCTTCTGTCAGAGAGAGATTCCCAAGATTCATCAACAGTGGTGAGAAACGTCAGCCTTCACAACCCTCACTAGTCTTGGAAGTCAGGAAGGTAATGAATATTTGTGCTGAGAATCGTAAGCATTCTAACCCTCAGCCTCAGTTGAGCATTTATCTATGCTGGTTACATTAGTGTGCCAAGTCCTCTGATGGCCTCCTGTTGCAAGCTCCACCATTATCTTTCACTCTCAGCAAGGCGATATGGAAGACTGATCAGTAGTGAGAGGCCTCAGGTCAAGGTTACACAGAGGATAGCAGATGTCCAGGGGGGCGTTGATCCCAGGCAAGCTGACAGTACCTCCCAAGTTTAGAAGTTTTCAGAATATACAATCGCTTGTGGGTTTGATCTACTAATGAGGAAACTGAGGCCCACAGGACAGAGGATGGGGCTTGTTCAGCGGTTGCACTGGTGAGGTGCTTGTTTCTTTACACCTTATCACATAGGTACCTGTGACATCCTCAGCTGCTGCAGGAGCGAAGGTGCAGGTCAGACTGCCGACCCGACCTCTCTATGCGTCCAGGGAACAATAAAGGTGGCAGCCATAACTCACAACGCAGCCAACAAGATGGCACACCCAGCCAGGGGCTCTCAGTCGGCCCAACTGCTTCTAGTCAAGGACTCAGCCAGGTTCTTGAGTTAACACCTGCTACTACTTACATAATGACCACTAACATCAATTCCATACCTGCTGTGTGCCAGGTGCTATAATTAAGCACATTTCTTCATTTAATCTTGATGATAGCCCAAACCTCAAAGTGATTTGCTCAATTTCACTGTCAGCAAGAGAGTTGGGATTGGAGCGCTGGTATCTTTTATAAACCTATGTGTTTTAGACAGAATGTTCTTTAGAAAGAGGAAGCTTATCTTTGGAGCTACACAGACCATAACGCCAGTGGATTCTTCTACTTATTTATTTGCTGAATCAGGAGAAGTTTCTATCTCTGAACCTTAATTTCTCTCCCTATGAAAAGAGGATTAATAATATCCACTAAACAAAGATATATTTACACTCACAGTCTTGGCAGCATTGTCCACAATAGCCAAAAGATGGAAAAAAGCCAAGTGTTTCACAGATGAATGGATTAAACACGGTATGGTAAACCCATATAATGGAATATTATTCAGCCTTCAAAAGGAAGGATGTTTGCTATTATCTGCAACATAGGTGAAGCCTGAGAATACTGTGCTACCTGAAACCAAACAATCACAAAAGGATAAATACTATATAATTCTCCTGGGACTTTGTCAGGAGCTGGGGGAGGAGAAGCAGGTTCTTATTAACAAGGTATGGACTTTCCGTTCAGAAAAATAGAAGGTGTTCTGTGAATGACCATAGCGAAAGCCACACCACAGTGAGTATGCTTAGTCATGAAAATGATTAAATGGGTAGAATTTATGTAAATTTTTTAATCAAAACTTCTTTTTTAAAAAAAAAACAACAACCCTGTTTTGAAGAGCTGTGAAAAAGGAAAGAGCTGGTGTCCAGCAGGCCGTAGCACAAGGCTTGGCTCAGAGGAAGGACTCAATTGACAGACGTGATGCTTGTTATTCTGGGTTAGGAACTGCTGGGGGTTCCCCAGGGAAGCTGGTAACAATGGGAGGAGAAGAAACTTCCTGAAGGCTTGCATGCTTCCTCTGGTGCTTGTCAGCCATAGGTAAGATCTAGAATGTGAACATGTTTATTCGCTGTTAAGGTAAATCAATAAATAAAAAGACTCAAGCTAGGCACCGGTGGCTCACGCCTGTAATCCTAGCTACTCAGGAGGCTGAGATCTGAGGATCATGGTTCAAAGCCAGCCCGGGCTGGAAAGTGTGAGAGTCTTATCTCCAATAAACCACTAGAAAACTGGAAGTGGTGCTGTGGCTCAAGCAGTAGAGTGCTCGCCTTGAGCTAACGAGCATAGGGACAGCGCCCAAGCCTAGAGTTCAAGCCCCACGACCAACAAAAAAAGAAAGTAGTGATTAAGGTCAGACACCAGAGCTTCTGGATCACACCTGTAATCCTGGCAACTCAGGAGGCTGAGATCTGAGTATTGAGGATTGAAGCCAGTCTTCAACAGAAAGTGTGAGACCCTTTATTTCCAATTAACCAGCAAAAAAAGGGTGAAAGTATGGTAGAGCACTAGTCTTAAGTGGAAAAAGCCCAGAGATAGTCCAGGCCCTGAGTTCAAGCCCCAGCACGAGCAAAACAACAACAAAGAAGTTATTGATGGAGGTGTCGTCAACACATTTCTTAGCTAGCTGGGCTTTTCCTCTGTCTTCACCTTGTATTTATCTCAAGGTTGCCTCTTTGGGAAGTGGCTTCTTCAGGCCTCTGGAAACCTCAGAAATCTTTTCCTGTTTGTTGTTCCCACATCCAGCAGGGTACCTGCGTCCCCTTGGGAGCCCCATCCAGTCTTACTGATGGCAGCAGTTGGGGCAGGAAGTTGGCAAGCCCTTGCACCCTGCTTGGTGGAATGGGTTCCCCTCCAATGTATCCAGTCAGTGTGCGGTTTCCCCTCCTATATAAACACAGGCTCTGCAGGCTGGTGAGCATTGACCTCTGAGGAAGAGAAGGATGGGAAAGAGAAGGGAGAATTGTGGGAAAGGCAGGGGAACACTCCTGGGTCTCCAAGGAAAAGGTAGCTTCAGGACATAGGCTGCCTAAATGGTTTTGATGGTTTTCATTACTTGGTTTTAGCTCCTGTTGGTAACTACTTTTCAGGTTTATCTGGGGAATCCATTTCTGGAGTTTTCGAACTCAACAGAAGACCGTGCAATCCCTACTCTGTGGAAGTAAGTGGTCCTGGCTCCTGAGCAGGCTGCAACACGTGTCTACGCGCACTTGCAGACAGGGAGCTACCAAAGATGAGCTGATTTGTCCAAGCTCTGAAAGGGAAAAGTCCCCAACTGGACCCATGGCTCCCAGTTCCTGGGTGGGAAAGACCACACAGGCCTCTGCTTGGCTGAAAGGCTCAAAGCTGCAGTCATGAGAAACAAAGAGGGTCTTCGAATTAAAATATCCATTTGCCCAAGAGGCTCTACATCTTTCACAAGGGCTGGAGAAGTTACATTTTAGAACTTGCCCTTTAAACTCCAGACCAGAAATATCACTTATTCATCATTCTTCCTTAGTAATCAGTCAGCATGTGTGACAGAAGGGCGTGTGGATAAGCCAGGGAGAAGGGGAAGAAAATATGTTGGGGTAGCATGGGGGACTTTCTTACTCACCAAAGTGAAGAAACAAGCTGGCTCAGCCTCAGTGATTAACACGGGGACTTTCTCCTCAAGGGTGGAGGAGCCATAAGAGCTGCCACAGTGATTCACACCTACAGGTCAGAATTTGCAAGTGAGCCATGTGTCTCTGTAATGCTCTTTCTTCTACAGGGTTTGGTAGCATTCATGGGCATAGGAAGTTGCTGCTGGTAATTCACAGGCATATTAAGGTCAGTAAGGCCTGGAGACCTGAGGAGGTTTGTTTGAAGGCGTGTGGCAAACGTATAAAGTCAAGCTGAAGTGACCTGGGGCTGAGCTCTGACTTCTTCCTGCCTCTAGAAGATCTTACAAGGCCCGGAAGCCGGCAGCCCCGGGGTCAAGTGAAGGGGAGGCAGCTCTAGGACACACCCAAGAGCAAGTTCTGGTCAGGCATTCCTGGCAACATGTGGTTCCATTGCTCACCCATGTTTCTTTCACCATTAAAGTTGATAGGCAGTGCTAACTGTCCACCGGGGCCAGGCAGTGCCTCTGGGTGGTTTGGGGGCATGGAAGGAGAGGTCTGCCTTCTAAAGTCTCTCCCACACACCCCTTTTTCTTTTACTGTGGAAGTTGAAACAGTTACATAGGACGCTTACTCCCTTAGTTTGAGGCATTATAGTCATAGTAAGCCTGATTTAAAAATTAAATAGCAGGTGCTGGGAAGGTGGCTCAGTGGTACAGTGCTTGCCTTGTATATACGAGGCACTGGGTTCAATTCCTCAGCACCACATGAGCAGAGAAAGCCAGAAGTGGTGCTGTGGCTCCAGTGGTCAAGCACTAGCCTTGAGCTGAAGAGCTGAGGGACAGTGCCCAGGCTCGGAGTTCAGGGCCCATGACCGGCAAAATAAATAAATAAATAGCAATGTGTGTGAGATATATAGAGGCTTTAGCCCATCATTAACACTCCTTAATGGTAATTATTTATATTCCTTTCTAAATCCAAAGACAGCCCTGAGTATCACACCTTTATTTCTCAGATTATTCCAGCTGAGGGAACCAGGCTTTGTTCTGGCAGATCCAGGAAGAAAGCAGACAAAACATGAACTCTGTCTTGGACACCTTACTTTTCTGCTCAGACAGCCCAATAACCTCCCATTACCTTGAAGTGGAAATTCAGACTCGGGTTCTTCGCAGGGGCTGTCGCCATCGCACCATCTCACCACTCTCATTGCCCCATACCATTTACCATCGCCTTCCATCCTGCAAACCCACCCAGCTCTTTCCTGCTGCAGACCCTGCCCACAGCTTCCCCTTCCACTGACTCCTCTCTCTCCTTCAGGACTTGCCTTGAAATGCCCCATTTGATGATCTAACTGACCATGTGCAGAAGGAAGGTATTCTCTCTTGTCTTTCAAAACATTCTGGTAATTTTTTAACCTCCTTGAATGTAATGTGTATGTGTGTGTGTGTATGTGGGGTGTGTGTGTGTGTGTGTGTGTGTGTGTAGAGTTGATCCCATTATTAGCAAATTTTGTATTTGTGAATTTACTTACTCTCCTATGCAAAAAGTGGTGAAAAGTTTGACCATTTTTAAACTTTGACAAATTTGAAAATTTATCAGACAAATTGCCAGTGAGTCATGCCTGTGCTTGTTGCCTCTCAGGAGGCTGAAATTGAGAATCAAAGTGCAAAGCCAGCCTAAGCAGACAAATCTAAGAAACTCTTATCTCCAACTAGCTAACAGGGAGAGACTGAAGAGGAGACTCTGGAGAGCTCCAGAAGTGAAGGCATGGCTCAAGTAGAGCACCATCCTTGAGCTAAAAAAAAAACTAAGCAAGAGTGTGAATCCTGGAGTTCAAGCTCCAGTACCTGCACACATAAAAAGACAATTTATCATCCAAAGTACATGTTCTCAATTGAAATCCATCCAACAAGGTAACTTCTTGTTTCTGCTCTCATGCTGTCAGACCCAAACACGTGTTCTTTTCACAACTTAGTGCCATGATTTTCCTGTTTATGTGCTTTTTTTTTGCTGGTGCTGCTAAAGTGCTATCTGATGCTACTTAGGAGTTCAACATGGCTGTAATGTGCTTTGCAGGGGACAGTATCCACAACATTAGTTGTAGTGCTGTGGAGCTGTGAGTTCAGTAAGTCAACCATATATTCTAAATAACATGTCTTTAAACAGAAACACACATAAAATAAGGTTATAAATTGTTGGTTGATGAACCTAGAGGCTCACAGGAACCTAACTCTTTGTTTTCCCAGGAACAATAGTTTATTATTCACTAAGTCAGATCTTGTCATGATTTCCTAGACTATAACTGCCATGAATAAGGAGAGCAATCTGTGTTTTTCCATAAATATCACAAACATAATTCTGGAGACTACATTCACAGGGACAGGCTTTCCCCATCAGCTCTAGAGAGAACCCAGCCTTGCTCCTCCCTAGTTTCTGGAAGCTTGCTGATGAGTCTGGGTGTCCCTTGTCTGGGCAGCTGAATCTGTGCCTTGTCAAGACATGGCATCTTCCCTAGATGTTTGTCTCCCTGTCTCTCCTTCTCTTGTCATACTGGATTCAGAGCCCCACCTACTCCATACTAGATGACTTCAGCTTAACTAATTGCCATATACCCTCAAAAGCCATTTTTCCAGAAGGATATGAATGGGAGGTAGAGAGGTACACACTCGATCCCAGTATTATACACATACACACGCACACATAGTATTTAATTTTTTTATGAGTGTGCTAGTAATGGGGTTTGAACTCAGGGCCTCACATTCTTGCTTAGCATTTTCTGCTCAAGGCTGGTGCCCTACCATCTGAGCCACAGCTCCACTTCTAGCATTTTGCTACATAACTAGAGATTTAAAAAAAAAAAAAAACCTCTTAGAATTATCTGCCTGGGCTGGCTTTGAACCACAATCTTCATTTCTCAGTTTCTTGAGTAGCTAGGATTACAGTTGGGAGCTTGCTTGACTCCAGCCCATGTTTATTTATTTAATTAATATCTTCCCCCTCCAACAAGATTGTGAGTTCCATGACAGGAAATGAGTTTCTTATTCTTTTTATCCCTAATAACAGCTCCAACTTGAGACTTATCTCAGTCAATATTTGTTGAGGATGCCTGAATGAATAAGTGAATGTATGCATTTCAAGGCTGAGAACATACGAGATCAATCGGCCAGTGGGAGATCACACTCTTTTGGAGTCCTAGGCTTCTGGATTTCTTTCATCTATGAGGTTAAGCAACACAGAAGCCAAGTGGGTGAACTTGAAGCTTTAACCTCCTCCCTAGTTGACTCCATCCAGCTACCCTGCTTGATTCTGTTTTACATATTCTGCTACCAAGCAGTATTGTTTTTGGAAAAGTGTTGTAATGTGTCTTAAAAGAGTGGAAACCACGGGGCCTAGCTTCCCATTTTATAGATGAGGAGACAAGTCTAGTGCAGTGCCATTGGCCGCCAGCCTGTCATGGTAGAGGCAAGACTCCTGTCTTTGGAGCCTGTTCCAGCAGCTTTGCCTCTGCCAAGACATACAATGGGAGTGCATTGGAATTTGCTCTCCCTAGGACCCTATTTTTCTATCCAGAGCAACTTCTGACAGAAGGAATCTGAGCCCATGGCATGTGACCCTTCCCCATAGCTCTAAAAGGCCCTTTGTGCCAAGTTCTGTACAATCTCACAGGCCTGTTTCAGGCAGATCCATCTGCAGACAGGTCACAATCCTGGCCTTCATCTCAGCCGAGCTGTGTTAGCCTGCTTTTTAAATACACTCTTTGCTTTCTTGGAAGATGAAGCCAAGGGAGGGAGGGCAGGCTCAGGAGGCCCTGGGGCAAAAGCGGGTGGGCTGGGCTGCCAAAGGAAAGGGGTCTGTTCTGCAGACCTGGCTAGAGAAGCAAACTATGTTGATTATCTCCTAGGCCAGCTGCAGAAACAAATGCCTTAGCTAGGCAGTAGAGTATAAATAGCCCAGAATCCACTCCTAGCCGCTTGAAAACAAGGATTTTTTTCTTCTTCTGTGTTTGAAGAACCAGGCTTTAGAGCTCTCCAGAGTCTCCTCTTCAACCCCACCTCCAAAAGATATATGTCTTAGCACCATTATTAGGACCAAGTATCACACAGCTCTGATAAGCAATGATTAATTCATTGCCAAGTTTAAAAAAAAAGGCATTTCATTGGAAGTCCCCTTGTTATTTGGCATTCTGACTCGTTGGATGAAAGGAGCAATTTCACAGCAAGTTCAATTCCCTGGGATTCACCTAGTCCCCTCTGTTTATGCACCCCCTGGGGGCAGGGTAGGGAAGGGCAGAGGCCTGGGTCACTGACCTGGAGATCAGAGAGGGATAGACATCTGGAGAAGAACAGGATGAGCCTGGCTGTTTGCTGAGATTGTTGCATTCACGTTCAAGGTCTTCCCTTTGGAGGGGAATGAGCATCAGGAATTAGGAATCAGGTCTCTTGGCAAATACTCTAGACAGCCCTGGGCTGCTCATTGACTGCAGCAGTAAGTTTGAAGGTCAAGTCTAATGTCCAAAGCACTTATCACATCCTGCCTCTTACTTGACTTTCACAACAATTGCTTTTGTTTTGTTCTATTTTGTTTTTAGAATCAAGCATAATACCGACCTGTGGTAGAAAAGATTAAGCTTTAAAAAAATGTAAAGAAAATTATCTGACCAGAATCCCAACCTTCTAAGACAGCAATGGCTTTTTCGTGATCATCCTTCCAGACATCCTTTATTGGATATACAGTATCATTTTACCTAAATGGGACTAGATCATTGTATTACTTGGGCTCTTGGCAGAAATAGATGAAGTACTCAACTGGAGAACCAAGGAGAGATTAATGAATGAACCATTTTACATAGATGCAGGCAGAAGTTAGGGGAACCTGCATAAAGAATGAAACACATCCTGTGTCCTAGTGGAAAACTGTTAATTACCTTTAGGATGAAGGGCAAGGGGATGGAGTAGTTATTGAAAACCAGAGCCAGGGGAGACTCTGTGGCCTTCAGGGAGACACAACTAGCCCCAGCATGCCAACAGAGTCAGCACCAGGAATCAGTGTCTTCACCCAGGACTAGGGTTGTAACTCAGTAAGCAACAGAGAGCTAGCCTAGCAACATGAGCCTCTGAATTTGATCACTGGCACTGGAAGAAAACAAATGCCTCACCCCACTCTCCTCCCATCACTCTATTGCTAGTGCCTCCCACTGGCCAACCTAGTCAGTTAGGGAACATGGGAGTCCATTGACACCAGTCTGTAGAACAGACAGGAGAAGTGACAGGACCACTTCCATTAGATACACTTCCATTAGATTCTCTATAATGCTTCCTTGATCATCAAGTGGCAAAAGGGGTGGGCTGGGCTGCCAAAGGAAAGGGGTCTTGCCACTCAATGGCAAGAAATCTTTTTTCTGATATTTAATATATTTTTTATTATTTTTTATTGTGAAAATATTGTACAGAGGGGTTACAATTACATGGGCAAGATTATGAGTACATTTCTTATCAAACATTGTAGCCTCCTCCTTTGTTTCCCCTTTCCATCCTTTCCCATCTTCCCCGCCCCACTCTCCCATCCAATCCTCCCCGCCCCCACACCAAAGTTGTAAAGTTTGTTTTTCGACATAATGATTTGTACATCTCATTGTTGCAATGGGTCCACCTGTATCCCTATTTAAACGATTTGTTTTTCCCCTTCCCCTCCACAAATTATACCAACATCAAATACAATGAAAGCAGGAGTTATACTGTGGGGGAGGGACATACAAAGCAACAAAGAAATAATCTTATAAATGTGTTAGAAACAATCGCATGAAAGAAAAAAAAACATTAGAATACATATCTTAGGGTTCATTTCCCTAACATCACCTTATCTGACCTTTTCTGCTTGACTCAGACATATACTAGATATTGCAAATAAGGGAAACCATGGGACCTATGTTTCTTTGGGCCTGGCTTACTTCACTTAATATAATTTTTTCCAGCCTTTCCATTTCCTAATAAATGGGGCAATGTCATTCTTTTTGATGGAGGCATAGAATTCCATTGTGTATATATACCACATTTTCTTGATCATCAATGGCAAGAAATCTTTAGCTCAATGAATATAGACCAACATACGTTTGAGTGGACCTTGTATGAGTTAGATCATTTTTTTTAAACCAGTCCTCTATGAATGGATATGTATAGTGTCTAACCTCTTCAGAGGTGGCTGGGATAAACAGATCTGCATGTCCTAACTCTCTGTGTACTTAGGATACTTATTTTTCATTTGTCTTTTATACTCTTTTGTAACCGGAGGCTCACAGTTAATGAGATTTGCTCTGGCAAATCTCTGTAACTTTTGGAGACTTCTTATTTTTTGGGCAATGAACATGGAGTATCTTTGTACTAGAAAAGGAATAATAGTGCCAAGTGCCAGTGGCTCACTCCTATAATCCTAGCTACTGAGAAGGCTGAGATCTGCAGATAACAAATTGAAGCCAGCCCAGGCAGGAAATTCCATGAGACTCTAATCTCCAATTAAGCACCCAAAATTCAGGAAGTGGAGCTATAGCGCAAATGGTAGAGCACTAGCCTTGAGCAAAAAAAAAAAAAAAAATCTAGGGATAGTGGTCAGGCCCTGAGTTCAAGTCCCAGGACTAGCACAAGAAGAAAAGAAAAAAATACAAGAAATTAAGTTTGACTTTGGGGGGGGGTGGTAAGAAAGTTTCTTCTGTTGGAAGTCCTTGCTCTGAAAGGAAGGGATAACTAGTTTCTAGGAGAGCAAAGCCTCAGTGAGTCACAGGGGGTCAGAGTGTATCACACTAGGGAACAGCATCTGAGGAATGCTTGGATCAGAGCTTTCAGGATTATCCTAGTCAGGGGCGGTGCCAGAGGGGAAGAGAGGAAGTGTGAGGGCATCTGAGAGGAAGTTCATAGGCAAAGAGGAAGTGATGCTGCCTTTATTGTAGTTTGCCTGTGGAAACGTCTCCCCAGACCTTACAGTGGCAGAGCAGGGAGGAATGGGCTTGGACTAGAAGTCAAGGACATGAAGGAAGTCCAGGGAAATGGTGGAAAGGGGGAAAACGTCCTGCCTGTGCTTCCCAAGGCACTTCTTGTTCACACCTCAGTCTTCAATTCTTAAAAAACAAAAACAGAACAAAAATACCAGGAACAGGCAAAGTGCTGGCAACGCAGGCTTGTGCCGAGGCATACTTGACCTATACAAGTGACAGGACCTGATACTTCATAGTCGTTTCACCAATGTGGGCTTCTTTCAATAACTATTGACTGAGGCGGAGACACACAGAGCTGATTCTTTTCTCATCTTCAAGGAGCTTGGAACCTATCACAAAGGCCTCCTGTCTTTGTCTGGGCTTGTCCCTCTGTCTGGGACATGCTCATCTCTTCTACCTAGTGAAACCCCTGACATTCCTTCATTGTCCACTTACGTGGGAAACAAATGCAAATGTGCTGCTTTTTCCTTCGCATTCCCACGGTACCAGTCTACACTGCTCTCTTGGGCCTTATTATGTGCGATGATTTGGGGTTTGGTTTCCATTTTACCCGGGCTACTCACTAACTCAGTGTGTCACAGTTTCCTTGCAACCTGAAACATTCTCACATGAAAAGCAAGCTTTAACATCCTCACCTGAAAAGTGAGAGAACTAAATCTGCATGCAAAGTGCAGGAAACAGAGTCTGACACCCAGGTAGGCTACTCAGTAAGTATTGAATGATTATTCATTGCTGCTTACCTGGTATAGAACAAGGACTTGATGGATGTACGGTGAAATAATTAATGATGAGTATTCCCTACCAAAATAGCATGATAAAATATGACTTTAAAGCCCTGTGCCAGTGGCTCAGGCCTATAATCCTAGCAACTCAGACTGATGAGATCTGAAGATCAAGGTTCAAAGCCAGCCTGGGCAGAAAAGTCTGAGACTCTTATCTCCAGTTAACCACTAAAAAGCCAGAAGAGAGAGCTGTAGCTAGAGTAGTAGAGCACTAGCCTTGGGCATAAGGTAGAACACTGGCCCTAAGTTCAAGACCCAGAAAAGAAAGGGGAAAAAAAGACATTATGATAGAATGTCCTGGAATCAACAGCATGCCAAAGATAAGGTACATTGCCAGATGGGGAAGATTGGCTTCCATGATAAGCAGAAGCCTGAGAAGGGGGTATAGCGGGGTCAGGCCAATGGCCCAGGAGGGATCCACATGCTAGGTACAGAGGGGAGCAGAAGGAGAAGGAGCAGTGGAGGCTCAATTCCAGCACTTCCTGCCAGGTTGGCTTTGAACATGCCCCTAACCTCTCTGACCTTGAGTTCACATTGTAACGATTAGACCACACAGCCTTCTTCTCTCTGAGTTGCTAGGAGGCTATGGTAGGGTGAAGTGGGGACACTCCAGGTGCAGTCAGAGGCAGGTGGCCTCTGTGTGTGATCCCACCATCCTCTTTGCTACTCTTAAGCTGTGCCATGATTGGTCGTTATCTGCGGCTCCACCTGGTGAGGTGCCTTGGGGCTTCACAGTCTAGGATTTCCTGGTTCTGGGAGCATGCATTGGGATGAGAACAGAATGGTGGGGAGCCAGCAGAGCTGGCTGATTCCAGGACCCCACTGAGCACCCATCTGCTGGGTCTGCCAAGGCCAGAGCAATGAAGTGGAAGCCAGGGAAGGAGTCCCAGGGTCTGAGCTGGATGCCAGCCTGGGCACTGACTTTGTGCTTCCTGTGGTGTCCCCATAGGTGTCATTATCCCACTGCCTCCCCTGGCCTTCCCCCAAGAGCAGCCAAGGGCTCTGGCCTCCATCGCCATGGAGACGGTCACTCTCAAAGGCCTGGCCTGTGCTCTGTCTGCTGTATGTCATTGATTAGGGAGGCCTCCCCCTCTCCTCTCCAAAGGCAGCTTCCCTCCTTCAGTCATTCATTGCTCATTTATTTCTTTGGATTAGAAGAATATTTCAGATACTCAGATGCAGAAGTGAACAAAATGAAGAAGTCTTTGCCTCATGGAGACTAGATTTGAGTGTAAAGAGATGACAACGTACAAATAATAGATGGATGTGCTCATATATAGATGTGCTAATATAGATGTAGGAATGGCTTCTCAGAGGTGACAGTGGAACAAAGGCCTGGATGTAATGAAGGAGCTGCCATGTGGGTATAGAGGGAGAGAGGCCTCCAAACAGGGATGGCCAGCGTGAAGACCTCCCATCTGGGGAAATGGCAAAGCAAGGCTGGATTGAGAAAACCAAGGCAGCCCAACGGTTAGAATGCAGGAAATAAGACTGAATTGATTTGGGGCATTGGACACCATGCCAAAGAAGTTGAATTTTATTCAAAGGAATGGAAAGCCGTTTCCAGTCACAGAGCAAGGCAAAGAAGAGGAGGTTGTGGGTCCACCTTTCAAGTTTGTTTGTTTGTTTTTCCTGGATGCTGGGTAGAGAATTGAGAGATGTCGCATGAGGGTATTTGTATGGTGTGTGTGTGTGTGTGTGTGTGTGTGTGTGTGTGTGTGTGTGTGTATGTGTATTTGTATGGTGTGTGTGTGTATGTGTATTTGTATGGTGTGTGTGTGTATATGTGTATTTGTATGGTGTGTGTGTGTGTGTGTGTGTGTGTGTAAGAGTGAGTCCTGGGGCTTGAATTCAGAGCCAGGGAGCTGTCCCTTAGCTATTTTGCTCAAGGCTAGTTCTCTACCACTTGAGCCAAAGCTCCACCTCTGGCTTGTTGATAGTTAATTGGAGATAAGAGTCTCACAGACATTTCCTGCTTGGGCTAACTTTGAACCATGATCCTCAGATCTCACCCTTTTGAGTTGCTAGGATTCTAGGTGTGAGCTACTTGTGCTTCCCTGAGATATGTGTGTATGTGTGTGTGTGTGTGTGTGTGTATGTTTGCCAGTACTAGGGTTTGAACTCAGGACTTGGGCTTCCCCTTAGCTTTTTAGTTCAAGGCTAACTCTCTACCATTTGTATCACATCTTCTTTGCTACTCTAAGTAGTGCCAGCTTTCTGTAGGTTAATTGGAGATAAGAATCGACTTTACTGCCTGGGTGGGCTGGCTTCAAACTATGGTCAATAGATCTCAACTTCCAAAGTAGCTATGATCCTTAGATCTCAGCTCCCTAAGTAGTTATAGGCATGAGCTAACTAGTCCATGCATGAGCCCAGCACCTGTCTGAAGAGAGAGTCTTAGTCAGAAGGTGTTGCCATTTTTCAGAGAAGATGAAGGGTTGCTTGGAGGAGATTAGTAATGATCAGTAATGGCTGGAGGTGAACTGGAGACTCAGGCTGAAGATGGGCCCACACGACTCCTCACTGATCAGCCAGAAGTACAGTGTAAGAACACTTGATTTCTCGAGAATGACTAGACTTTCCAGCTGAACTAAATGGTGCTTTTTCCTCAAGGAAGAGAAAGAAAAGAGAAGCTATTTGGAGTAAAATTCAGTTCAGTTTTGGACACTTTAAACTTGAAGTTTTCAATGAAAAAATTGACATACTACACCCTGTACACATGTATGATTATATGTCAATCCCTTTTTAATGTTAAAGAAGTAGAAATACTAGCTACGTGATTTGGTCATTACAGTATACAATTATATACAGTATACAATTATCACATGGTAATCCATACATCTTTTTATTAAGTCAATATTATGTGTGTATTATATAAAAACATCCTAAAATATTGCTCTCTTTTAACTCTGAGAAGTCTTATAATATTCTCCCACCTGTGAATATGTTACTTTACATGGCAAGGAGAGATTGCAGGTGTGATAAAGATTTGGACCTGGTGACTGGGAGATTGTGCTGGGTTATCCAAGAATGGAGAATTTGTCCTGGCTGAGATCAGAGAGATGAGACCAGGGAAAAATGGCCAGAGAACTTCCATGTCATTGGCTTTGGTGATGGAAGAGGGGACTACAGGCCAAGGACTACAAGCCAACCTCTAAAAGCCCCTAAAAGGTTGAAAAGTCAAGGAAGCGATTCTCCTCTGGAGCTTAAGAAAGGAGCATGTGAACTCAGCCTTCTGAGTACCTAGGATAACAGGTGAGAGTCACCAACATCATCTAGCACTGCCTAGTGGTACTCCTCTCCAACTTCCAAGCTACAGCACTGTAAAATTGCACCCTTGTGCTGTTGTAGGCCTCTAAATTTCTGGTGATCTTCTACTGCGGAGATAGAAAATTAGTACAAAGAGAAAGTGATCAACTGGTCCAATCACCCTCCAAACCTGTGTTGGATGGAAATAAAAATTCTCCCATGGTTTGGACAAGGTGGAGATCACTGAAGATTGTGATCATTTTTGTTCAGCAGAGTGAAAAGCAGATTATAGGAGAATGTGAGTGGAAGGAGGTAAAGTCTGAGATGAGGCCAGTCTTTGGAGGAGATTTGCTAGAAAAGGAAACTTAAAAGTAGGGCAGAGATGGATGTGGGCTTAAGAGAGAGTTTCTGTTTTCATTTCTTGAGAGGGCAAGCACTTCTGCATGCTTACATGCTGATAGGGGTCAGCTAGGAAAGAGGGAAAACGTGATGAAGCAAGAGATGGTCTACATTCCCACTCAAAGTTCTGTATTCCACCCACCCTGGATCCCTCAGATGCTAAGGGCAGAAGTGAGGGCCCACAGATCAATCCTGTAACCAACCTTTCTTGGAATATAGGATTCTTCCCTAAAGAACGTGGGTACAAGAGCCTCACCTGGAGCCTTTCACCCTTCAACTTGATTCTGTAGCCACAAGGCCCATCCTTTCTATAGTCTGGACCCCAGAGTCTCTGATGTCTCATGCCACAATTCCATATCTCCACACAGTGGGACTGCATCTAGTTTGCTCTTTGTACTTCCTGACCCAGTGGAGATAATGACACGCACAAGGCCTTTGAGAAATGTTTCATTGGATGATGGGAACAGCCACCATCACTGAGGGTTTACAGTGTGCCCAGGACTCTGATGGCCCTGAATGTGGATCTCACATCATCCCAATCATTTCCATGTAACAGACAAGCAATCTGAGGTCCAGGGAGGTTAAACAACATGTCTCAGGTCATGTGGCTGGAAAATGTCAGGATCAGAACTTGAGCCCTGGCTCCAGAGGCCACTTTCATCACCAGTGACAGGTGCCCAATAAAAAGCTAACTTCAGATGCTAAAGGAAGAGTGGAAAGGAATGGCGGCCTTAGAAATGATGACTGAGCTTGTATTGGAAGGAATGAG
Source organism: Dipodomys ordii (assembly GCF_000151885.1). NCBI lineage: Eukaryota > Metazoa > Chordata > Mammalia > Rodentia > Heteromyidae > Dipodomys > Dipodomys ordii. The sequence goes on along the minus strand of NW_012267298.1, from coordinate 146,166 downwards.
GAAGACATAGACAGTGAGGAGGAGGCAGGAAGGGACTTCTAAGTGAAGAGAAAAGCAGGAGAGAACACACCAAGGTGGGAATGGACAACAGGAACTGTGACTCTGGCTTGGAACAGGAGCATAAGGCAGGGGGAAGGATGCTGCCCCTGTGCAATGTAAATGTAAAGCTAGCAGACACAGCTCAGCACTCAGGTTGTGTATTGTAGGCAATAGGTAGGCTCGCCAGAGTCTGGTAGGAACTCTGTGGGCTGCCAGGGTCCTCACCCACAGGACTGGGATCAGGAGAATGGGAAACCAGAGATAGTGGCTTTCCCCAATACAATGCCGGTCCCTCAGCCCCATTACTGACTCTGATCTGTCTAAGTCTACCAGAATCTAAGTTCACATCAGAACAGCAGTGGCCAGGGACCAAGGCCTGGTGGGGGCTGACACAGTGTCAAAGGAGGAGCAGGGGCCAAGCTCTGTTTCCACAGACAAAGGGAGAAAGAAGGCTGAGTGATGGGGGCGGCATGTGACACCTGGGCCACAGGCCTGGGCATCCGCCGCTGGAGTCTGGAGAAGAATGGCTCCCTTTGTCTTGCTTGTAATTTTTCCAGAAAAGAAAAGACTCCAGGGCTTGTGTCTCCTGTGTGCACAATGCTGGCTGCCCAGGGCTCCACTGAGAGGGCCTGCCCTGGCATTCAGAAGCACTAAGGCCCCTTCGCTGTCTTCATCCTTCTAGGCATACAGAAGCGGGAAGTCTGAGTAGTGTGCCAGAAATTCTTCAGGGGTCTGGGAGACTGCATGAAGGCCTAGCATACACCGGGAGCTTTGTCTCACAGTCTCAAAGAGAGCAATGGATCTGCATTCAAGTTTGGGGTGGGAATCCAGGCCAGCTCCTCCTCATCCTTTCCTCCCTCACTTTGACCTCTACTCCCTGACATACAGCAGCCAAGAGTGGCTGCAAGCACAGTCCATGGAGCCAGGCAGGACCTAATGCTGCCATGTATAAGGACAACCTCTATGGGCCTCAACTTCTCTATCCGCAACGTGGGTTTCATAGTACCTACTTCATAAGCTTGTCAATAGAGATGGGAAAGTGCCTATCACCTGCATAGTATTATGGGACCCATCCTCCAAAAGGGCCCAGAAATGGTGGAGACCAGTAGATTATCTGGCTGGGCCCAAATTCCTCCAAAAAGACTTTTCCAACACCGTGCAATCTGTCTTTGGCACACACATGGCTATTGCGGGTAAAGAGAAAGGGAGAGAGATTCATCAAACATTTCCTATGTGCTAGTGTTATCATAAATGGCTCAGAAATTAAGAGACTTGTCCAAAGCTACGGAGAGGAAGTGAGCGGGATTTGAATCTGAGTCTTCAACTCTTTGGACCTTAGATGAAAACACTCATAGCCCCTTTGGTGTCTTTTCTTCCCCTTAGGCCTCTCTGCTGTCACCAGTCTTCAGTGTCTGTCACTAACTCTCCACAAAACATAGCCTCCAGACCCTACACACCTGCAGCCTTCTGACCAATGCAGAAGAGAAACACACTGTCACCTGGAGTTATGATTCCAATCCGAAATGCCTCACAGAAGTTCCTGTGTTGAAAGACTCACTGCCAGCTGATGGGGCTTTGGGGGAAGTAATTGAACCCTGAGGACTCTAATCAATGAGTTCATCCTCTGATGGATTCCTAATGGGATGGCATTCCCGGAAGGTGGTGGACACCTTGGGGGGCAAGGCCTCATTGGAGGAAGTAGTTCATTGGGGGATCAACCTGTGAAAGGCAAATCATGTGCTCATCCTTGTCCTCTGTCTCTCTTAGTTCCTGGTGGCCATGAAATGAACAGCCTCCTGTACCATCTGCTTCTGCCACCATGCATGCTATTGCTTCCCCGTAGGCCTAAAAGCAGTGGAACCAGCTGTCCATGGGCTGAAACCTCTGGAACCATGAGCCCAAAATAGATCCCCTCCCCATAGGGACTTTTTCCCAGGGACTTTGTCATAATGATAAAAAGTGGCTAACACCTGCTTTAGTCAAGGTATCCTGGTTATCTATAAGCCCTACGGCGGTGTGGCACATGGCCCACCCATAGTCTGCTGACAGTCCCCACACTCTGTGTATTCAGTACCTTGTGCCCGGGGCAGTCTGGAATAGTCACTGCAGATCTTCCCTGCAGTGACTTCTCACACAATAGAGGATCACTTTCTTTAGCACATTTAAGCTGCCGCCACCACCTCCAATCTTGGGGACTTTCTCTGTCCCCTTCCGGAGCTAACCCTAGAAGAGAATCCAGCCTCTCCCTATCTCACATGGATGCTGAAGATCTTGTCATTGAAAAAGGTTTTCTTGTTGATTTAGATGAATAGGGGGAGCAAAAGCAGATATATAAGTAAATAATGAAAAAAGTAGCAGGACCTTAAAGTATGGAGAGAATAGAAGTTAAGGATAGACTCATGTAGGCTCACGTTGGGATAAAATTGTATCATTAAAATGGCTAAAGGCACATGAGAATGACTTCCCTGAGCCTCAGTTTCTTCATCTGAATTCTAGGAAGAGTCATTTGACAAAAGTGATCAAATCTGAAATGCATACACCCTCCCACTACCAGGAAACTCTCACATAATGCTAAAAAAAAAATCTAGTGTACCAAGAATTCCATGGCACTGTGTTTCTAATGGAAATTTACAAATATTCACCCACTAGCATACAAGGAGTTTCATGTGCTGTATTTGAGTTTTCTAACCAGCAAGGTTGACAAAACAAGTATTCCAGCTCTCCGCTCACAGTCCCACATGAGATCTTGCCTGTCCCTCAGTTGCATTCTTCAATGCTACTTCTGGGGTCTTCTTACTGTCTCTGTCCTCACAACCATGGAGGTGCCTGGAAACCAGCAGAGGTTCTGCAAGGAGCTGGTGAGCATTGGGATGACACAGGGCTGGACTGCATACTGGAGAGCACAGGGTTTCCTGACCTTTCTGAAACCAGCTCCCTTTACAGATAAGTGGCCATGTGAGTAACAGAACCTAGGCTTCCTGATTCCTAGGCAAAGGCTCTCCTCCCTTCCAGAGGCTCCTGCATCTTTCCCTAACTTATGATGGATGACAGTGGTCAAAGTACAGAGACAGAGGCAGAATAGCCTGAAGTCTGTCCTCATTGTTGCCAGAATCATCTTGTAATTTAAATAATCTCCTAAATCTCAGTTCTCCCTGACTGTAACTCCTGGTTACAGATGCAGTTGTGTGTATTAACGGCCTATACCACTGTCCAGGCCCCATTAATCCTTGTTGAGAAGAGGCTCTGCTTAGCTTTGCCTGTGAAAGTCTCTCATCTCTAGCTCTGTATCCTCGCTGGGGCTCATTCTCCAGCTTTTCATGCTCAATCACACTGATCCACTCAGAGGTCACCTTTGGGAAGTCTTTCCTCATCACACCCTCACCCTTCCCCTGGGGATTTCCCTCCTAGCCCCTCTAGGGACCCTGACACATCACAGACAGCAGAGGTCAACAACTATGTGAGAAATGATTAATGAGTAAAGCAGAGCAATGGATGATGACAGGCATAATTTACAAGCAAATGAATAAATTGCCCTGAATTCATGAAGAAATTAATAAAACTAATGGTGGAGACCCTGGTAACTCATTCTCTTGCTCTTGTTGATTGAAAGCCAGGAGTACACAGATCTCCATCCTGGTAACGACAGTCAAGACACAAGCTCAGGGCACATTTCCTTGGGATTTTCCATGAAGACATTCCAATAGAGGAACCACATGAATAGAGCCATCACTGGGAGGGGAGAAGGGAAAAGGATTGGGGGATAGTGGATGAAAATTACCAAAGTAGGGGGAGGGGGAGGCTGGGAAGGGATGGGAAGGGGAAACAAAGGAAGAGGCTGCAATGCTTGATAAGAAATGTACTCATTATCTTGCCCATGTAATTGTAACCCCTCTGTACAGTATTTTCACAATAAAAATAAATTAAAAAAAAAGAAAATTACCAAAGTATACTGGAGGGAGACAGACAGACAGAGAGACAGAGAGGGAAGCATATATTTATATATATATGAAAACAGCATAATGAATGCCACTTAAAAACTGTTTGAAAGGTAGGGACCAGGAAAGAGAGTTAGAAAATAGTGATTGAAGTGATTGATCAAAATACATTATATGTATGGATGTAAATACCAAAATGAAATCCTTTTGTACAATTAATTTATGCCAACTAAAAGAATAGCATAAATGTCAACCTCACCAAAGAAAAAAGATAGATGGCCAATATAGTCAACCTCAGTCATAATAAAAACATATGTAATTTAAAATGAGATAATTCATTTCTGCTATTAAGAAGTGTGTAATGCTCAGTGGAACAGAGAGGCAGGGAACAGAGCTTCGAAATGTCACCATATTGGACATTCTTAAGTCAACCTGTCAAAATTGATAACTTTAAAATCCATGTCTCTTTTGAATCAGCAATGCCACTTTTAGCGTTTAACCTGAAGAAACATTTGGCACTGGGTGCTGATGGTTCACATCTGTAATCCTAGACACTCAGGAGGCTGAGATCTGAGGATCATGGTTCAGGCAGGAAAGTCCATGAGATTTTTATTTCCAAGAAGCCAGAGTGAAGCTGTGGCTCAAGATGCCAGCTTTGAATGAAAAGGCCGAGGGACTTCACCCAGACCCTGAGTCAAACTCCAGGACCAGCACACACACACACACACACACACACACACATACACACACACACACACACACGCACACACACACACGCACACACACACACGCACACACACACACGCACACACACACAAGCCTATTTGGCAAGAACACAAATGACATGCAACAATTTTTAGCTGAATGTTATTTGTAAAAATAAAATATACAATTCAAAATGAAAGTTTGTAAGTCTAGTTAAATAGATTATGTGTTATCTGCACCATAAAATAATCAAGTCCTGTGCTTCCTGCCATTAGGACTGTGATACAGCATGTGACACTTCCTAATCATTAAGTGGCAAAAACAAATGAAGAAGACAGTCCTTTCATTTAACATATGTCCACATAATGTTTATTCCTGAATGAAAGCGTTGTGAGAACCGACACACCAAAAGAGCTAAAGTTGTAAGAACTACTATTTTTAATTTTTGTAGCTTTAAAACATAATGAATGATTATTTTCATCATTAGAAAACTTTAGTCAACAGCTCTTTGGGGGTCAGGGCAGTCAATCACCCATGGGACAGCCCAAAGCCCAGCTATGGATGATTCCTGCTTAGTTCCCACCTTCCAGTTCAGTTTCCATCATTCCCAGCTCTCCAGCTGGTCTGTGGGTCACTGCCCAGTGACCCAGTCCCTCAGGAAGGCTGCCCCAGCCCACTTTCTGGAACAATAGAAACAATGGCTATTGTTATTGTTCAAGGCAACCTCCACAGTACGACCTGAGATCACTTCAGTACTGGCCTAGAGAAGTTGAGTGTGTGAAGGTGCAGCTCAGGGACAACTGCACTGGGCACAACATTGGGACACTTCCCTCTGCCTTTCTGGGCTTTGTTTCAAGGTCACACTGCTTGTGGCTACTGCCCTGGGGCACAATTAGAACTCACCAGCTCTATCCACAGCCCTAGGATGTGAACTAATAAGGCTTAGGCAGAGTTTTGAATCAATCAGAACAGAGGGAAGGAGCAAGGGAGCTCTGGAGGGAAGCAGGCAGCACAATAAAATAATATTCTATAGGATTTCCTAACTGCCACGTACCTGCTTCCCACCTTGGTATTGGGTAAGCTTGGAGTCAATGGCTTTGGGTGAGAACCTAATCTTGGAGTTTTAGGTTTACCTAGTAAATCAACTTGTTTCTTAGGACTTCTGGTGAGGAATAACTAGATTATGTGCTTAATCTTAACACAGTGCCTGGCAGATACTAAGACAGTCATTGTTGTGTCGTCCTGTTACACTCAGATTTTGGGTGACAGGCCTGCTCTACCTGCCTTTGGGCTATGCCAGAGAGTTTCTTTGGTGGACCAGCAAAGGACCTCTGACAAGTGGCTGTCAATGGCTACTGAGAATGTCCAGGAGAGGATAAGACTTCGTGCTGAGGCTGGCTGCTGCATGTGAAGGGAACGAAGCCTCGGAGGTAGAGATGATGGCTTTAGTTGTGCTCACCCACAGCAAAAGTCCTAACCACTTGGAAATAGGCCTCACACATGATCAAGGTGAGCTCATTACAGTGACTGTGTCCTTAGGAAAAGGGATATTTAGACACAGAGACAGAGGCTCAGGAGGGTCATGACACTGAGGTGACACATCTCCAAGCCTGAGAAGACCAAAGTTCCATGGTAAAGCTCCAGAAGCCAGGAGAGACACACAGAACAGGCTCCCTCATAGAGTCTGGAAGGACTCAGCCACACAGATATTTTGGACTTCCAGCCTGCAGAGCTGCAACACTATGTGTAAATCATCAAGGTGTGGTGCTTTGCTATAGCAGCTGGAGCTGACTGGGGCAGTGGGCGTGGAGTGAAACTGCAGGACCCTTGTCAGGTTGTTCATGCCCCATGAGACAAGTTCCTTTAGCGAATACTAGCCATGACTTTGTGGACCTGAGCAAAAAGCTGCATGGAATGCTCTGGCAGATACATGCTCAGCATGTCACAAATCTGCATACTAGTCACTCCTGGAAGTCAACGGAAGGGCCTGAAATTCACTTTTAGTTGCTTCACAAGTATGCATCCCCTTCCCCCTTTGAATTGCTAAAGTCTCTGTACAGGAAATGGGTCAACACATTGAATCCCTAAGGTCAGACACCAGGCCAATCCTTTGAACTCAACAAATGGTCAACTTTTTACTAGACAAGGTATGCTCTACATTAGTGTATTACAGTAAATTCTATAATAAGATCTCCCTCCCCTTTGGCAATACTGGAGACTAAACTCAGGACCTTGGGCTTGATAGGCAGGTGCTCTACCACTTGAGTCAAACCCCTAGCCCTTTTTTGCCTTACTCTCCAGATAGGGAATAACTTTTGCTGGGGCAACCTGGACTTTGATCTTCCTATCTCTGCTTCTCAGCAACTGGGATGATAGGGGTAAAGCACCATGCCCAGCCTTCTATAGTGAGGTCCTGGTGTCTTTCCATCCTCAGGCCTGGCACGGTGTATCTAAAGCATTCAGTAAATATTCATTGATTAATATTGAATCAATGAGTGGACATTGTTGGGTATATAATTTGGCCTATAGAATGATTAAATCTTGGATAAGGGGTTATGTTTTTAAGGAATAAACTTTGCCAGTTCCTATTGTGATCTTAGGCTGGGAAAATGTAAAACAGCATCCAACATTTACTATGTCAGGTCACAAGCTTCATGCAGAGTCTCACCTTCTTCACAAGAACAGCACTACAACTCTTTTTGCCAACGTGAAAACTGAGGCTCAAAGAGATGGAAAATCTTGCATCAGAAGTTCTAGCAAGTGAAAGAGTCAGACTTTGAAATCAGAAAGACTGGTTCCAGAGTCCAGTTACTCAACTGCAACAGTCCACTGCCGCCTCTTACTAAGGAAGTGAGGCCCTTCTTACCACCCAGGTCCTCTGCCACTGAGGGTGAAACTGAGCAGGACTTGAAAAGCATCTCACCCTTCTTTTTTAAGCAAGGAAAACAAAAGAGGGAAGACATATGACAGGCTCACAGTGAGAAAGTGCCCCAACTGAGACTTGAACCCAGGTCTCTCCTGACCTCCAGGCTGGTGTGTCTTGGTGGAATGGAGACTTGAGCTGTCAGTGGTCATTCACCCACATTCCCAGCTCTCCAGCCTACAAATGGGTGGCAAAAGGCACTGGCTGCCAGCCTGCCACTTCTGACTACAGAGAAGATGTGGGTTGGGAACAGCACTGTACATCCACCCATCTTTCTTCAGGGCCAGATGCAAATGGAATCCCATAAGCCTAGGTCCTAGCATTTTCTGAGTAGTGTTATAACTCAGAACATGAATGTACCAGTTTATGAGCTCTAATAATGCAGAGACATCTAGCCCTGCTCCTAAAGGAGACAAAATGAACTTTCGTATGACAGATATAGCCAAAGAAGGCTGGATCTAAATCTACACAAGTCCAAATGGCCTGTCTGCTTAGGGGAGGGACACTGATGAGCTCGTTTTGTATTTTCCAACACAGTGTATGTGGTAGTGGCTTCTTCACTTGACTCCACTGCTTCTCCAGTGACCTTGTTTGCCACTGCAGCCCTTCATACTATGAAGTTGTAGCTGTAAATCACAGTGACCCACGGCCTGATTTCCCCACCACCACCACAAAAAAGACTCAGAGTCCTTACAGAACATTGTTTTTTAAAAAATGATCTCCTTCAGGCCCAAACAGTCCCTGATCTATTAGACAGCCGCTGATATCTTTGCTTAATGCTCAGAGAAACACTTTGCAAGAGAGCATTTGTGGGTCACTTGAAATCGCTGTTATTTTCCACCCAGCTGAGAGGCCGTGCACCTTAACTGGCGGTTTGGATTCACCGCCCTCGTGCAGGTCAGAACACGTTAGCGCTGAAATAGATCTGGGACACACACACTGGGATGCTGACACCTTTCCTTCCATGTTATACATTTGGCTTCTACACACTAAAATGCATTTTCCCAAGAGAGATTGGATACTCAAATGCTAATAATATAATTTGAATGTTTATCAATAGGCAACTGAGACCCACAAAGAAAAGAGTCTAATGTCATACAGCTAACATTACAAATGGACACAGCTGGTAACTGGTGGCTGGAATTTTCACACTATTGGATAGTTTTACCCAGATATATGAGTATAGTCAATAAATACATTATCATTGTAAAAAACATTTAAGTGCCAAATATATGCTTACAATGATTTTTAAAGAGCTGGGAAGGTGGCTCAGTGGTAGAGTGCTTGCCTTGCATGCCTGAGGCCTTGGGTTCAATTCCTCAGCACCACATAAGCAAAAAGAAAAAAGCCGAAAGTGATGCTGTGGTTCAAGTGGTAGAGCGCTAGCCTTGAGCTGAAGAACTGAGGGACAGCGCCCAGGCCCAGAGTTCAGGCCCCACAACTGGACCCCCCCCACTAAAAAAAAAACCCAATGATTTTTAAATTCTTTATTTTGATCTCATTGTATACTACTCAATCCTGTTTTTTTCTTCAGAATTATCTAATGTGAAGAAGTGGAAATCAGATCCTCCCAGGCTTTCATCCATATAGTTAGTATGTGATTGAATTGTTAAATATATATATATATATAGTATAATAAGAACATACATTTACATTTATAAATTTTATTTTTGTATTATCCTGTTTATAAGACCAAGCTACAGTGCTTCAATGTTCCCTGATGATTTAACCTTGTCTATGACATTCGCTCTGTACTGGTCCATCCAGAACTTTGGAGTTTTGGTGATGTGTCCATCATATTGCATTGGAATGCATAAGATTCCATATATCATAATACATATTTAGCCATTTATTTATCTTTGAGAATTCAGATTGTTTTCACCTATTTTTTCTACTCAGTCACAACTGTAGTGAAATTCTTTTGTGTATAAAACTCTGGAACATGAGCCAATGTTTCTATAGAACAGATATCTAGAAGTGAAAATGTAAGATCTAGAGAAGTCTAGGGAAGGCTTCACCTTAGTCATAGTGATTACCCTAAATGCTGTCCTCTTCTGAACCTTCCTTAAGAGATTACAATTGCCATACATTTTGCTTACATTTCACCTAGATTTTCACCTAAATTTTACTTATGTCTCATCTGTGGAAGCAAAGCATGGTCCTTTTTTAAGAACAACCAAACTACACATAAAAGGAAACTTTCAGGTTGGTTCTTTTAGAAAAGTATTTACACAAAAAAATGAAAGAGGTCTGCTTTCAACATCTTACTCAATTTAGCATTGAAAGTTCTAGCTAGTGCAATAAGACAAGAAAAAAATTGCAAGACATACATGTCCAAAGGAAGAAATAGAACTGTTCCTGGTTGCAGATGACATGATTATCTATGTAGATAATGCCAATGAGTATAAAAATACAGATGAAAACAAAACCATCCTTGAACTGATAAGTGAGTTAAGTTGGAGAATATATAACATAAAAAAACCCACCCTGAATGTATTTCTATGTTCTAACAATGAATGCATGGAAATTTAAAACCCAATCCATTTATCAAGAACAATAGGATATTCAATATACATATAACAAAATTTGTATAGCACTTTTATATGCCTTCCATGCCTGTGAGTACAAACTATAGAGCAAATATTGTCAAAAATCTAAAATTTTATACAAAATGATACACAGAACTCTTAATGTTTTCCAAGTTATTTGAATCATTTTTAAAACAGGAAATGTGAAAAATACAGGATGAACAGATTCCCAACAAGAATACTCACCTCCAGGTATTCCCTGCTGCGACATGTCTTTGTGTCACGACTACATACATTTGTTCAAAGGATGTCTGTAAATCAAGCAAACAAAATCATGGCCAGAGGCTCTCACAAATGTTCAACTCAGTCCTGAAGAAAGTTTCCATGGGGCTCTGCCCAAGTTCAAAGCACCATTCTGAGCAAACAGTTTGGCTGGACATGCTTGGCAACCTGCACCTCTCACCCTACTCTTACCCAACTTTCACACTCACTCCTCTGAGATGGCTTGGAAGCCGTCCACACTGCCAGTGTCATGTACAGTCACAGCCCTCTTCTGGCCAGACCAGTCAATAGTATCTGACCTTCAACTTCCTCTCCTCCCTGGCACAGTTCTGTGCATGTATTCCCAAGGACAGTCTCTAGCTTTAGCTCTACCTCATCATCTCCCGTTGAAGCTCTGCTGAATGTATGCAAAAAGTCACACTTCTGAAAAGTTAACAAGTATTTATATCCCATATGTAAAATCTATTTTCTTAACTACCAAGAGATATTATCTACAAAGGGTAACCTAGAGATGATCTGCATAAATAATATACAAATACTCTCTTTTCTGTAAGGGACTTGAACATCTGTGGATCTTGGTATCTCATAGATACCTGGTTATGGAGCCAACATCCCTCAGATTCTAAGGAACAACTGTATATCACTGTAACATGCTTTGGAATCTTTCCTACTTATTAGATTACCTGTTTGGTTTCCTTCTTCTCCAAAGGATTACAAGCAGGAGACTTATTTCCTTGGGTCACTAGCATATCCTCAGTATCTAGAACAATATATACTGTAGAGTAGCTGTACAATAACTACTGGTTGAATCACTGCTGAATGAATCTGCAGGATATTTAACTACCACCAGTAATTCACTATTTTATTGGATCACAGAAGATCAAAGCCTGGGAAATATATTATTATATTTACAGATAAAGAAAGGGGATCTCAAGGAAACTAAATATTGTATGTTTTAAATGCTATGATTTATACTACAAGTAATGGCATGGCTTTTAGTCCCAGCGACTCAGGAAACTAAGGCCAGAGGACTGTCTGAGCCCAGAAGTTGGAAGCCAGCCTCAACAATATAGCAAGATTCCATCTCAAAAAATAATAGACCGGGCTTCAGTTGTTCAGAGCTATAATCCTAGCTACTCAGGAGGCTGAGATTGGAGAATCACACTTCAGATAACAAATCTGAGTGACTCTTATCTCCCATTAACCAGCAAAAAGCCAGAAGTAGAAGTGTGGCTCAAGTGGTAGAGCACTGGCCATGAGTGGGAAAAGGCAAGTGAGAGGATGAGGGCCTGATTTCAAGTCCCAGTACACACACACACACACACACACACACACAACCAGTAACTATAAAATGTTATTGTTCACTTATTTTTTTGTATGTTCAAAGATCTTTATAATTTTTTTCAAATTCTTTATTGTGGTTAAGTGGTTACATAATTTCCCAAATTTCACAGTATTGTGGGATAGTGATGCTTAGTTAAAGTCATTCTGACTTTCATGGGGTAAATTGTCCATCGTGGTCTCTAACATTTATGAGTTCTATGAGCTTTGCAATACAGTTATTTCTTCCACATCAGGTGATATGTACATTTCTTTTGTTTTGCATAACGTCAGCTATTCCCTCTTTCTCACTCGCTCCCTCCATTCCCTCTTTCTCACTCCCTCCCTCCCTCCCATCGCTGCCATTGAGTTGCTTAGTTCGTTTTGATCAATGTCCAGTGCAGGGGGTCGGGATGGGGGGTATGGGAAAGGATGGGAAGTGGAAACAAAGGAGGAGGCAACAATGCTTGATAAGAAATGTACTCGTTATCTTGCCCATGTAATTGTAACCCCTCTGTATGGTACTTTTACAATTAAAATAAAAAGAATAAATATGTGATATGGATTAAAAAATGTCCAGTGCAGCTGATGGGTCCAGCTGTTGTATGTTTTGTATTGTTCACTTATTTAGCAGTTTTATCAAGTGGCAGAACAGAGCTATGCTTGGAACAGTGATTTGTATATGTCTATTCCTGAGTGTTTCTGTTGTTGTTGTTAACTACCCTTGTTTCCTTTTGAAGAACATCAGAATCTCATGCACCCCTAGTAATAAAACTGTGTGCAGCCCCCACTGGTCAGGGGCTCTGGAGTCTTGTTTCAATCCTTACTCCTCCACTCCTTGACTCTGTGGCCCATGGCTCATTCCCACCAACTCCCCTCCTCCGGTGATGATGGGAGAGCAGGTGGCCACAACTTCCTGGCTTTGTCATGGGACTCATGAAAGGGATCATGTAGAATACTTCTGTCAGGTTGAGTTTTCTGCCTATTCCGACCAGCCCAGATGATTTTTATCCAATTTGCTTCCTGTATGTAATTTGCATGACAAACACCAACGGGCTTCTTTTCATTTCCAAATATAAAGATATATTTGGTTAGTCTTTGTCAAGCCCTAGAGTTTAACAGGACCAATCTCCATAGCCCTAGTGCCTGTCAGCACACCGCCTGCCACTCATGACCTCTACACCAGGGAGGGCTCTGCTCCATGCCTTCCTTCTTTTAAAAGCATCTGTTCTCAGCATAGGAAAGAGCTACTGATTTCCAGCTGCAAGGTTGAAATGGAAACCAGCAAAAGTGCAAACAGAGGGCTCAATTTCCCAATTGCTGCAGCTGTCTAGTGCCCTGAGCTATTTTTAAACCCCTTTTCAGAAACTCCAGTGCTTGCAATGGATCTATTTTAACTGCCAAGAGATAATGCTTAAAAGAGATAACTTGAAAATATTCCATGGCACTCATAAAAATGACTGAAATAGATCATGTCTATAAGCCGCCTTTGTGTGGAGCAGCGGAGGAAAGCCTGCTGAAGCCATTCAGACCCCAGGGCAGCGGTGCTGCGGAGTCTGTTGCTGACAACCACAGCTTTGTGTCTTGAATGTGCAAGAAAACCAAACAGTAATTGTAGAGAACATCAGAGACCTGGCATTTAAATCAGTCATCCATCACAGCAAAGAGAAGACCCCCAAAATAACTCCCAAAGAATAGCCCTTGATTTGAACATTGCCTGATCTGGTAAGCCTGTCTAACTTGAACTTGTCTTGTGGCCCTTTCTTGAACTCCTGAGTTTTCTATGCTTCATTTGGTAGAACCACAGGTTGCACAGTCGTGTTATAAATTTAGGCATTACTCTCCACTCTGTTTTCCTTCACCTCCCACATTCAATAAATTCTTTTTTTATCTTTTTGTCGATTATGGGGCTTGAACTCTGGGCCTGGGCGCTGTTCCTCAGCTCTTCAGCTCAAGGTTTGCACTCTACCACTTGAACTACAATGCACCACTTCTTGTTTTCTGGTGGTTAATTGGAGATAAGAGTCTCAGGGACATTCCTGCCTGGGCTGGCTTTGAACCACAATCCTCAGATCTCAGCTTCCTGAGTAGCTAGATTGCAGGCATGCCACCGGTGCCAGGCTCTATTAGGGATTTTTTAAGCTATCGACAATCTTCACAGAGAAAAATGTAGCACAGTCATGCTTTGATCCAATAGACCAACTTCTAGGAATTTACCATGAAGATACACCTCCACATTCTATGTATTTCCTTATTTGCTCTCTGTACTTTACATGCTCTTTCAACTGCAGTCTAAGTCTGTATATTTCCTAATGTTTCTCTTCAAGATTACCAGTCTTCCCATTGCAACAATGAGATGTACAAGTCGTTATGTCAAAAACGAACTTTACAACTTTGGTGTGGGGGGGGAGGAGGGGAGGAGGGAGAGTAGGGAGGATTGGGTGGGGGGTAAGGGGAGGATGGGAAGGAATGGGAAGGGGAAACAAAGGAGGTGGCTACAATGCTTGATAAGAAATGTACTCATTATCTTGCCAAGTAATTGTAACCCCTCTGTACATTATTTTCACAATAAAAAGCTAAAAAATAAAAATAAATAAATAAAAGATTACCAGTCTCCTTTTCTGACATAGTGTACTGCATTTCCATTATGTACAGTACAGTACTCATCTGCTGATAAAATACATGCTGTATTTTATTTCATATTAATAGTTTTGAATTAACAATTCAATATTTTTATCTCATTTTAAATTTTTAGGCAAGACTAATTAAAATTATAAATATTGTATAAATACCTAAATACCACAGAATCCCATGATATAGTAAAAACTCCATGATATGGAGTTAGATTTTTTTTAACTCGTGATACAGTGAAGCTGCAATAAGTGAACTACGATACAGCAAGGGACATCAGCATTGCATCTACTATTAAATCTCTCCCTTCAATTACTAGATTTTCAGATCTGACTCTTTGATTTGATTTTTTTCCAAATACAGCCAATCTCTGGTAAAATTCTTCACCTTATCATCATTCCCTTTAAAAATTACTCACAGTTACTTGAAAGACTATCTTAACCTCCAAGTCTGGATTATTTAGTGGGTCTCTTTCTGTTGTCTGACTTTTAAGAAATTTTTTTCAGTTCTGTTTTATTACATTATCTGTTAATGTTTAGTTAAAGGTTAGGGATTTTTTTTCAAACATTGTAAAGAATCCCTATGAGTACAATTCTCTAGAGGGGAATTTCTTTTACTTTTCTTCTTCAATGCCATTAGGAACAATTCACCTTAATCCAACCAGAGACTAAGATTATTGGCCTATGTGTGGTTGACCTTATTTCTAGCATGGGATTTGTGGTCTTACTGAAGTTCTGGTCTCTTCACCAAGACCTTTCCTTGGGGGTAGACCTTGAATTCCCCTAGAACTTTGGGGTTGCTAGGCTCTGCCTAGATTCATAAACTTTCAATCAGCACATTCTAATAGACTCTCCAGCATCCTTCCTGATAAACTGCAAATGTCTTAAGTGAAGTGATTCACTTCTCAGTGTTTCCGTTTTGCCTGTGATGTTGGCTCCTTGATTCCTGGTTACTTTAGTTATTCTCTAATCCTTTAAAGCAGCTGATTTTGTTCTTTGGTTTGTTGGACGATTGGTTGGTTATTTACTTTGTAATTCAGCCTCTGTAGCTATTTCCTTGAAGGACAGTTGATGTGATAAATACATAACTGTCTAATGGATAGAGGTTGGCATTCTTCTAGCTGCTATTCATTCTTTAGACTTCCATGCTATTTCTCTAGGAAAAAAATCCCTTTCATAGCCTTCTACCTCATCATCCTTCTTTCTTGGTTCTAATACCCCTCCTCTACAACCCACCAGTCATAAAAACTATTTTTATAATCACCTTATTATCTCTCTCTCCTCCTAATGAAACCATGGGAATCCTAAAGTCTCAAAGTGATTTACTTATCTTGTTATTTCCATGCCTACCACATTGTTCCAGCTGAATAAATATATGCATTGGTGTGAACCCACTTTGCTTCAATGGACCTTCAGAAAAGTATAGAATGTAGGTCAAATTATCCTGAAAAGGGCCTTTTCTGACCCTAGAAGTTAACCACCGGAGTTTCCAAACCCACTCTCATGACCTACCTCAATCTTCTAGATGCTCTCTCACTGGCCAACACAATTCAAATGTGTTCCTATACAACCTGAGCTGCTGCCTTAAGAAAGTGGCAGTGATTTATCTCTGATAAATTGCTTCCTCTTTCCTCTTCAGGTCTTTCTTTTGAAAAATGAGGATATTCAAAGCTACCTTCTTGACTAGATATGAATCCCTTATAACTACTCAGACTTTGAGGCTAGACTATTTTTCTGCACCAGTCCTGGTTAAGCTTCTCACAAGATGTGTGACTGTGTGTGTCACTTAACCTCTTGGTGTTGGGAAAGAATAATTCATAAAAAGTCTTAAAGCAGGGCTGGGAAGGTGGCTCAGTGGTAGAGTGCTTGCCTTGCATGCCTGAGGCCCTGGTTTCGATTCCTCAGCACCACATAAGCAAAAAGAAAAAAGCCAGAAGTGGCGCTGTGGCTCAAGTGGTAGAGTGCTAGCCTTGAGCTGAAGAGCTGAGGGACAGCACCCAGGCCCAGAGTTCAGGCCCCACAACTGGACCCCCCCCACTAAAAAAAAAACCCAATGATTTTTAAATTCTTTATTTTGATCTCATTGTATACTACTCAATCCTGTTTTTTTCTTCAGAATTATCTAATGTGAAGAAGTGGAAATCAGATCCTCCCAGGCTTTCATCCATATAGTTAGTATGTGATTGAATTGTTAAATATATATATATATATAGTATAATAAGAACATACATTTACATTTATAAATTTTATTTTTGTATTATCCTGTTTATAAGACCAAGCTACAGTGCTTCAATGTTCCCTGATGATTTAACCTTGTCTATGACATTCGCTCTGTACTGGTCCATCCAGAACTTTGGAGTTTTGGTGATGTGTCCATCATATTGCATTGGAATGCATAAGATTCCATATATCATAATACATATTTAGCCATTTATTTATCTTTGAGAATTCAGATTGTTTTCACCTATTTTTTCTACTCAGTCACAACTGTAGTGAAATTCTTTTGTGTATAAAACTCTGGAACATGAGCCAATGTTTCTATAGAACAGATATCTAGAAGTGAAAATGTAAGATCTAGAGAAGTCTAGGGAAGGCTTCACCTTAGTCATAGTGATTACCCTAAATGCTGTCCTCTTCTGAACCTTCCTTAAGAGATTACAATTGCCATACATTTTGCTTACATTTCACCTAGATTTTCACCTAAATTTTACTTATGTCTCATCTGTGGAAGCAAAGCATGGTCCTTTTTTAAGAACAACCAAACTACACATAAAAGGAAACTTTCAGGTTGGTTCTTTTAGAAAAGTATTTACACAAAAAAATGAAAGAGGTCTGCTTTCAACATCTTACTCAATTTAGCATTGAAAGTTCTAGCTAGTGCAATAAGACAAGAAAAAAATTGCAAGACATACATGTCCAAAGGAAGAAATAGAACTGTTCCTGGTTGCAGATGACATGATTATCTATGTAGATAATGCCAATGAGTATAAAAATACAGATGAAAACAAAACCATCCTTGAACTGATAAGTGAGTTAAGTTGGAGAATATATAACATAAAAAAACCCACCCTGAATGTATTTCTATGTTCTAACAATGAATGCATGGAAATTTAAAACCCAATCCATTTATCAAGAACAATAGGATATTCAATATACATATAACAAAATTTGTATAGCACTTTTATATGCCTTCCATGCCTGTGAGTACAAACTATAGAGCAAATATTGTCAAAAATCTAAAATTTTATACAAAATGATACACAGAACTCTTAATGTTTTCCAAGTTATTTGAATCATTTTTAAAACAGGAAATGTGAAAAATACAGGATGAACAGATTCCCAACAAGAATACTCACCTCCAGGTATTCCCTGCTGCGACATGTCTTTGTGTCACGACTACATACATTTGTTCAAAGGATGTCTGTAAATCAAGCAAACAAAATCATGGCCAGAGGCTCTCACAAATGTTCAACTCAGTCCTGAAGAAAGTTTCCATGGGGCTCTGCCCAAGTTCAAAGCACCATTCTGAGCAAACAGTTTGGCTGGACATGCTTGGCAACCTGCACCTCTCACCCTACTCTTACCCAACTTTCACACTCACTCCTCTGAGATGGCTTGGAAGCCGTCCACACTGCCAGTGTCATGTACAGTCACAGCCCTCTTCTGGCCAGACCAGTCAATAGTATCTGACCTTCAACTTCCTCTCCTCCCTGGCACAGTTCTGTGCATGTATTCCCAAGGACAGTCTCTAGCTTTAGCTCTACCTCATCATCTCCCGTTGAAGCTCTGCTGAATGTATGCAAAAAGTCACACTTCTGAAAAGTTAACAAGTATTTATATCCCATATGTAAAATCTATTTTCTTAACTACCAAGAGATATTATCTACAAAGGGTAACCTAGAGATGATCTGCATAAATAATATACAAATACTCTCTTTTCTGTAAGGGACTTGAACATCTGTGGATCTTGGTATCTCATAGATACCTGGTTATGGAGCCAACATCCCTCAGATTCTAAGGAACAACTGTATATCACTGTAACATGCTTTGGAATCTTTCCTACTTATTAGATTACCTGTTTGGTTTCCTTCTTCTCCAAAGGATTACAAGCAGGAGACTTATTTCCTTGGGTCACTAGCATATCCTCAGTATCTAGAACAATATATACTGTAGAGTAGCTGTACAATAACTACTGGTTGAATCACTGCTGAATGAATCTGCAGGATATTTAACTACCACCAGTAATTCACTATTTTATTGGATCACAGAAGATCAAAGCCTGGGAAATATATTATTATATTTACAGATAAAGAAAGGGGATCTCAAGGAAACTAAATATTGTATGTTTTAAATGCTATGATTTATACTACAAGTAATGGCATGGCTTTTAGTCCCAGCGACTCAGGAAACTAAGGCCAGAGGACTGTCTGAGCCCAGAAGTTGGAAGCCAGCCTCAACAATATAGCAAGATTCCATCTCAAAAAATAATAGACCGGGCTTCAGTTGTTCAGAGCTATAATCCTAGCTACTCAGGAGGCTGAGATTGGAGAATCACACTTCAGATAACAAATCTGAGTGACTCTTATCTCCCATTAACCAGCAAAAAGCCAGAAGTAGAAGTGTGGCTCAAGTGGTAGAGCACTGGCCATGAGTGGGAAAAGGCAAGTGAGAGGATGAGGGCCTGATTTCAAGTCCCAGTACACACACACACACACACACACACACA
>NW_012267298.1:103107-124644 GCF_000151885.1 Dipodomys ordii | reverse complement strand
GCTAGCCTTGAGCTGAAGAGCTGAGGGACAGCACCCAGGCCCAGAGTTCAGGCCCCATGACCGGACCCCCCCAAAAAAAGTCTTAAAGCAGTGTCTAAAAACAGAGTAACCCTGAGCCATTAGTTCTCTAAAAGGATCAAATGAAATAAAACATAAGCAACCTATAAGATGCCATGTGATTGCCATGATTTCG
The DNA here is from genome assembly GCF_000151885.1 of Dipodomys ordii. Taxonomy (NCBI): domain Eukaryota; kingdom Metazoa; phylum Chordata; class Mammalia; order Rodentia; family Heteromyidae; genus Dipodomys; species Dipodomys ordii. The sequence goes on along the minus strand of NW_012267298.1, from coordinate 124,451 downwards.
GATCATAATTAAATCATGTACCCTCAAGAAGAGCAGCTGCACTCCAAAGCTTCTGTAGGAACTACCAAATGGCATATTGAATGCTACCAGATGAGCAGCAAACCTTACTGTTGGCTTCTTTAATATCATCTTCAAAAGAGGCACTTTGAGCTGGAACATTCTCTCAGAATGACTCACATGTGAGAACGGAGATTTTCCCTATAGTTTCTAAAATCTGCAAACCAGAAACCAGAGCATCTCATGCTCCCTTAACCCAAGCAAGCCTGGAATCCCTGGAGAAGCATAATGATGTCCAGGCAGTGCTGGCATTCTCTGCTTTGGGGCAGAGACACAGGTACTGTGAGACAGAGAACTTCCACAAGCAAAACTTCTGGCCAGCCAAAAGGGACTTGGAAGTGACATTGCACAGATTTTACAGGCTGCAGAGATTAGAGAAGTGAAAGAAATGAAGCAGAACATCAACTTAGGCTAAAAGTGTGCAAACTGTCATATTCAGCCTCCTCCCAGAGCAAGGGATCCTGCCCAAGGTATACAGAGAAGCAAAGGTGTCAGCTTTATGGAGAATCAAGGGAAACCAGTTGGCAATGCCCAGGAACCAGCAAACATGAGAGAGTATAGGGGTGAGCTAGTTTGGAACTTAGTTGTAAAAGCTCAGAGTCAGAACTGTGTGATCAATCAGGAGCATGGAAGAGACTTGCTAACATATTAGTGGATATAAGAATGCTCCAGAGTGCTTATCATAATGCAGATTACCAAGTTCCACCTCCAAGAAGTCTGAGAATGGCAATCTGGAGGCTCTGCACTGTCAACCACTTCCCAGATTAAAAGTCAAAGATTCGGCTTCTTTGTAGGAATAGCTCATTGGGGTATGGGTACCCGGGAGCCCCTAGGGTTGTTGGTAAGCAATAGGAAGTCGAATGGGGCAAAACAAACTCTCCTTTTGTACCTGACAGCAACTTGTCTTCTAGGAGCTTCCCTGAACATTAAAAAAAGGTGCCCTAATGGGTAAATGAACATGATAAAAGCATCTCTTTCTCTCTCAGCTAAGTTTGGGGAGAACTTGGCTAAGGGGTCCTGTAGAACCTGAGCCACAGGGCTGGGATTGCTAATAGAACCAGAAGCCAGCACTCTGGAGTGGGTCAGAACTGAGCAACAGGTTTTGTTTCTTCTGTCCACGGGTCATTTGACCAAGAATAAAGTTCCTAAGCTCAAGAATTTAATCTCTAAAACAGAATCCTACTATTGCCTGTCAGAGAGACAAGTAAAACCAAGTGAACCATTCAACACTTGTCAGGGACTTTGGTAAACATCAGTGGCCTTCAGTGACCATAGTGGACATGGTAGATCTTGCACTATGAGAAGGAATGTTATAATGAAAGCAAATACGAGAAGACATTCTCCCATGTACAAACATAATTAACAAAGAGGTACAAAATACAGCTGTTCCTACAAGCTTGGAGATGTCCCTGCTGTCTGTCTTTAAGCATTCCACCAAGTTCCTTACAAGAAAGTTCTCTCCAGGCCACCATAGGCCTGGTCCAGACACGCAAAGCCAAGGCAAGGAGATTCAGAAGCCCAGAAGGTTTAAAGGAGTTGTCTTAAGTGAGTTGTGTGTAGTATGTAATATGTGTATAACAAGGCTATGCACCCTTTGCATTTCTCTTTAATAATTTGTTTAAAGTAGTTCAATCATATGTATATAAGGCTATTTGGACCACTACCATGCAAGCCAGTCACTATGACTGAAGACTTACAAGCAACAAAATGTTATTACCCACAGTTTTAGAGGCTGGCAGCCCAAGACAAAGGTCCTGGCAGATTCAGTGTAGGGCAAGGGCAGGGACAGATGCCATTCTGGTTCACTGACAGCATTTATTGCTTATCCTCACATCGCAAAGGGTTGCTCTCTGGAGTTTCATTGGTAAGGGCACTAATGTCCTTCTGAGCCTCTACCCTTATGATCTTATTACCTCCCACAGACTCCACCTCCTCATACCCCGCATTGGGAGTTCATTTCAACATGGAGGCACACAGGCACCGGTGGCTCACCTATAATCCTAGCTACTCAGGACGCTGAGATCTGAGGATCGTGGTTTGAAGGCAGCCTGGGCAGGAAAGTCCAAGAGACTCTTATGTCCAATTAATCACAGAAAAAGCCAGAAGTGGTGCAGTAACTCAAAAGGTAGAATGCTAGCCTTGAGCAAAAGGAGCTCAGGGACAGAGCTTAGGCCCAGAGTTCAAGGCCCAGGACCAGCAAAAAAAAATTTTTTAAAGAAAGATTCAGTTGTCTCTAGTAAAATGTTAGATATGTCTGTACTAGTCTGTAAGCCTGCTCCAATAAAGGTTTGATGGCACCTTGCTATGAAAGACATTATAACCTCTTGACACTGTACTAGGAAGATTTTGCTTTGAGTGACTGGTGATGAACGGCAGTGATCTTGTATAGAAGGCAAGCTATATAATTTTTGGTACCTAGAGCTGAATGAAAACAGGAAGCCTCTTGATCAAAAAGCAGGGGTGGGGCGAGCTTTTTCCTTTTTCTTTTTCTGGTGGAGTGTGGAAGGATTTCCACTTCCTGGGTAGCTAGGATTATAGGATGAGCCACAATGTCTAACCTAGCATTTTACTCTTAATTGATGCTTACAATTTGGAGTTTTAAAAGTTCAAAACTATTGAAAATGGGCCTAAATACAGAGAGCAAATATGAAATTCCTATGTGAATCAAGTGTCATTGACATTTGAGGTCAGGTAGTTCTTTGTTGTGGGTTCTGTTGCATATTCTAGGATGTTTAGCTGCATTGTTGGCCTCTACCCTTTAGATGCCTCCCCCTATACACCAAAAATATCTTCAGTTCTTGTCCATGTCCTTTAGAGATAGGAGTAAAAGGCAAAATTTCCCCCAGTAGAGAATTTTTGCTAAAAGGAAGATATTTTGTTTGTTTAATGAGCAGAAACAATACATATTAGCCTCCCATATTGTTTCCTTTTTAGGAGTAAGAGAATTTGAACTCTAGGCTTTGTGATTGCTAGGCAAATATTCTTATCACCTGAACCATACCCTCAGCCACTGCTATACTTGACTCAAATTCTAGAAGGACTGGTAGCATGGCTCAGCAGTATCTTACCAGGCTAGCAAAAGTGAGATTCTGAATTCAAACCCAGTTCCACCAAAAATGAACAGAAGTAATTCTGTATGTATGTATGTGTGTATGTATGTATGTATATATATATATATATAAACTGTACATATGTACTTTATAAATATAACATATACAAACTACATTATATATATGTTATATATAGGAGTTTTGTTGTTGGGGTTTTTTTTTTGCTTTTACTTATAAGTTCTCCAAGAGTTAAGGATGTTGCTCAATGGTAAAGAACTTGCTTAGCATGTACAAGACCCTAGATCCTAAGGCTTCAACAAGACCAGTAGGAAAAGAAAGAGAAAAAGGAAAAGAAGGAAGAGAAAAGAAGAGGAAGAAAGTAAAAAAGAAAGAAGAGTAAGAGGAGGATGGAGAAGAGGAGGAGAAAAGAGGAAGAGGATAAAGAGGAAAAGGATGAGGGGGAAGAGAAGGAAGATGAAAGGGAGGAGGACAGGGAGGAAGAGGAGAAGGAAGAGGAGGGGGAGGAGGAGGAAGAGGAAAAGGAGGAGGAAGAAGGGGAGGAGGAGAAAATGAAGAAGGAAAATTCTCCCAGCTAAACTGTTGTGTTTCTTTATTATCAAGACAGTAATTTCCATCATCCACTGACAGCAAGTGGAGAGAAGCTGTCTTTCCAAGGAGGAAGTAGGCCATCTTTCAGAACATACAACAAAGGCTCATTGGCAGTGCTGTCACATAATCATCACTTAAGATGATTACCAATGTTGGGAGGAAGCAGATGTGCCCATATCAAGAAGAAAAAAAACAGATTATGCAAAATATTCCTATTTGGCTGTGCTTTTGTGTGTTGGTTTGTTTTCACCACAGATCAATCTGAGTGGATTTTGTTTGAGCTGGTATTGACAAGGAACCAGCAGCCATCTGGACCCATGAGAATCTGGAATTCAGAAGAAAGAAAGGAGGTCAGCAATTTGGACTTGACCAAAGAAACACTGATGAGCTAAGTCCTCCCCTTTCCTACTTTTTACAGGCTTGTTGATTACTCTTGGAATAAAAGATAAAGATGTTGTGGTAGCCACTGTTATTTCTCCAAAATCCTTCTGACCAGTTAGATCCTTTGACCTTCCTCACAGCATTCTCTAATGGCAAATGTAGGAGACACAGGTATAGTTGCCTTGACTCCAGATGGGACAACTCTGAGGTGTGATTGCTGATACTTCTTGATTACAATGGAGTCCTATACCTTACAATGAAGTTGACAATATCCTACATCAAAGGTGCAAAGAATCACCTGTGCCAGTCAGACACTGGTTGCTGTGACAAATATATAAAAGAAAGGTTTCTTTTGGTTCACAGTGTCAGTCCATCATGGTGAGGAAGGCTTGGTATAGCAGAACAACTCACATCATGGTGGCCAGGAAACAAGGTAAGGAAAGGGGAGGAGGCTGTATCTTATGAATACATTATGGCTGGAGGCTGACTAAACCTCCAGTGATGTACTTCCTTCTGCTAGATCCCACCTCCTACTTTTCACCCTGTTCCAATAATGCCATTATGTTATGAATCCATCCAGATGAATGCAATTACTTCACAAAAGCACATCCATTGGCCCTTCATATATGAGCTGAAGAGGGACATTTCATATTCAAACAATAACAACACTAACCTACTGGGCGTCCTAAATTAGCCTAGCCCACCTTAAACAAGCTCAAAATACCTACATTAGAACACACGTGGGCAGTATTACCTTAAAAAGCCTTCTTTATAAGAAGTATTGATAATCTTATATAATTTATTGACTACTATACTAGAAGTAAAAAAAAAAAGAGTAGTTGTATGTGTATGACTCTACACTATCTTAAAATGAAAATTCATTAAGTCAAACTAAGTTGGGGGTCACCTGTACTGTATTGGGGGCAAAAGGCCATGGTGAACTGGGACTTGGGTTGAAATCACGGCTTTGCCTCCCTCCCTTCCTTCCTCTACTTCCTTATTCATTTCTCCCAGGAGCCGTTCTTTAATGAATTATTAATGCTCAAAATTTGGGCTAGGGGCAATTTTGAGGGAGGGAAAAAGAGCCTAAGACATTCCTCTTCATCTCCAAGACCAATAAAAGAAAATTGACCAAAATATGTTCATGCAGGTAGACCCAGACCACACCACCAACCTAGATGATATGGATGGCCTCATGTCAGGCATCAGTGTGACCTCTAAATTTTTAAATATATAGAGGCAGAGCCAGAGAAAGTGTCTGTGTGTCAGACTTAAAAGGTCAATCTAGAGGACTGGGAGACCAAAGTGAAGAGCAACTACTTGGGGTCCAGTCTTAGAGGATGAAAGAAGCAAACCAGGCTCGTCTTGCTTTAAAGGGACACAAAAATCAGGATCCAAGGTAATCCTTTGACCTAAAACTGAGAAGACTAACAGAGCAGAACCAGAAAACCCACTGGGTTTTTTTGTTGTTTGCTTAGTCTATCATTGGGCTTGAACTCAGGGCCTAGGTGCTCAAGGCTAGCATTCTACCACTTTGAGCCACAGCTCCACTTCCCACTTTTGAGTGGTTAATTGGAGATTAAGAGTCTCACAAACTTTTCTGCATTGCCTGGGCTGGCTTTGAGCCTTGCCCTCAGATCTCAGCCTTCTAGGTAGCTAAGATTACAGGTGTGAGCCATCAGGCAGCAACCTGGTGTTTTAACACCAAGGTTAGAACTGTTTCTCATAGGCCTATCTGCTTCCTTGTGTTGTGTGTTAATGTTCTTTTGCTTGACTTCCCCTAATAAATGAAATTCTTAAGAGCAGCGACAAGGAGTTCCCTACTATGCCCAGCTCTCAAGATGCTTAATTTGGGTGGATGGGTGGCTGACTAAGCAATGCTTTTTCCAGCTTCTCTGTTGTGTCTAGTGTGGATGGATGTAAGACTGCAGCTACAGCCTCACAGATGCCCTGCACACAGCCTACCCACTGACAGTCCATGCCAGAATGCCATTGTGGATGATGCTTTATTCTGCATGGAAGCCTTAGACAGAGGCCATTTCTCTTGCAAGTAATCTGGAACTTTCTCTCATTAAACAGATCCACCTGGACTCCAGGAGTTCTGGAACATAAAACTGCAATTCAGGATCTTCACTGCCTTGAGGCAAACAAAATGGACTTTTGTCCTCCCACACAATGGTTAGTAGATGTGCTGTTTTAGGAGGCTTAGCTGATTGGATGAGCATATGCGTAGGCTGAATGGTGTGTCAGGGGGCAGTGAAGAAGGAAAAAAAACCCCACAGGCTTTGATTCTTTGCCATGATTTTTCTCCAGGGCTAAAGCTGCTTCTATCGGTGCAGATTACAGACAAGTTCTTAAGCACCTCATCCTTAGCCCTCTCTGCTCCTAAACACACACAAGAATTGCTGGTGGGAAAGAACTCACCAACAGTTGGGAACTCCTATCCAACAGACCATCTTGTGTAGGATAATGAGAGTAGTATAAGATCTTGATTAAAACACTGTCTTGGAAATCAGACCAACAGACTTGCGTCAGAATTCTGCTTGAGCAATAGCAGGCAAGATGCTTACGTAATCTGTGCCCAGTCACCGTGAGGGGCGATGGAGACAAGCATCTACCTCATGGTTGTTCAGAGGGCATGAGGTCATCACATGTGCATGCTCAGCAAAGGACTGGCACAAAACAGGTAAATGCTGAATGAGCAAGTGAATGAGCAAACAAAAGGATAGCCCGAATGGGTAAAAAGCAGGAGTGAACAGACTATCTACTATACAATACATACACCAAATGGTTGGCAACTCACTCCCATTGCCCCAGCCCAGCTGGGGACCGATGATTGGTGCTCACAAGCCCAGTCACCATCCATTTTCCTGTACATGCAGAGGTGGAGAAAGAAGGAGCGCTAACACATAATCACACCATGATGGATGATGCTACAACAGGGAAATTTCCTTCCCCTAGCCCTGTCAAGCCAGCTCTTGGAAATGCATGCTGTTTCTAGCCTGACAAACACAGTGAGCTTCCATCTGAGCAGCTGTCAAGTCCGAAAAACCACCAAGGAGACACAACAAGAAATAAGTATCAAGTTTTAAGACCGGTGGAGTCAACATGACAGCCCCAGGGTGATGTGGGTATTCTTGTTGCTGAAGCTAGATCTTCCATTGTGTCCTGGAGTTCAGGATGGGTATGACAAGTTAGGTTTTGACTCACAAAGACACCTTGGCTGGTTTTGCCAGAAGAAGATAATTTATTCTTCATGCAGAGATGCTTTCTTTTTCTCTAAGCTATGAATTTCATACACCCTGAAAGGATTGTCTTCTTTTTTTCCCCTCCTTTTCCACTTCCTCTTGCTTCTCCTCCACCTGCTCCTTTCTCTTCTCACATAAACCGTGAAAGAATCTTCCTCTTCTTATTATTCTTTGTTTCCTTTTCCTCTTCCTTCTAGTCTTTCCTCCCTTTTCCCCTTCCTCCTTCTTTTCTTTCTCCTCTTCCTCTTCTTTTACACAAAAGCTCCATGTAAGTTAAACTATGAAGGGCTCCAGTGACACTGCTTTGATAGAATGAACTTGAACAATGCAATGGACAGTCTCCTAAGACGAGAACTGCTCAACACCAGGAGGATGTAGTAGAAATGGAAAATACCAGCCTCTTATCCATGCTGTAACAGTCCCCATGTTACAGTCCAGCTTAACTTTCTTCAATGGCACCCTCTGTTTCCAAGGTCCTGCCTGATATGACCCTTACTCCCACCATTTTTTCAAGAGCACTTATTTTTTTTTACTACATAGGCCTCCTCTGTCAATGTTCTTGAGACTATTTATAGTTTATTCTACATTCTGTTTCTTCCAGACGCTCCCTCTTCCTGGTTAGCTCTTACTTATTCTTCAGGGATGAGATTTAAATGCATTTCTTTGAATCTCTGAATGTGCCATGTATGGGTTGGGTCTGGGTGGGATGATAGAAACACATCAGGTACTTCAATCATAGGGAAATCAATACAGATCAATGGCTATACAGGTGTTGTTAGATTGAACAAAAAGAGACATTGGGGGAACTCAGGAATAATATCAACATAATAAGAGTTGCCACTAGGAATAGAAAACAAAGAAAATACATTTCAGAGCCTCAGAGCTTAGAGCTAATGTTGGCTCATCTGCAAAAGCAGTGCAAGCCTGGTCCTGGGTATGGGACTCACCTGCCACTGCTGGAGAATGGGTACTCAGTCTTCTGAGAAAGAGGTACTACCCAGTGGCAACAAAGTCGACAAGAGAAAACAGGAAATCTGTCCCGTCTCTGCTCCTGTTCTCCTGCTTCATCTTCTGCCTTCCTGTCTCTGAAATTGCATTTTCAGAGTCCCAGCCCCAGCATCTGAGAGCAGAGTATAGAAGGGTAGATGTGAATCTATCTTTCTCCATAAGCTCATACCCTTTTTTTTGGTCGGTCCTGGGGCTTGGACTCTGGGCCTGGGCGCTGTCCCTCAGCTCTTCAGCTCAAGGTGAGTGCTCTACCACTTGAGCCACGGTGCCACTTACTCTTTTCTGGTGGTTAATTGAAGATAAGAGTCTCTTGGGCTTTGCTGCTCAGGCTGGCTTCAAACCTCAGATCTCAGCCTCCTGAGTAGCTGGGATTACAGGCATGAGCCGCCGGCGCCCAGCAGCTCATACTTCTGATGCATACATTAATGACAATCATAATTGGGCTCTTGTGATTGTTTAGTACTGTCTCTCCTCCCACTGGGCTGTGAGCTCATGGAGGGACAAGGCACTTTGACTTGCTTCACTGGTATTTCCCCACACATGGACATGGGAAATGCTTAACAAGTATTTACTGAAATTAATTAATGAAAGAAGGAGGTCCAAGGCTCGGTTTTGTAAATGTAGAACTGCTATTGGGATTCTTGTGCAAGGGATTTTTCTAAGGAAGTGTTTCAGCAGGACTGACAAAGGAGGAGCTGAGCACAGAGGTGGCATCTGTCAAAGGCTGGCTTTACCCTGGCACGACGGACCCTTGAGTATATAGCCTGCTCTCGATCTTGGTCCCACCTCGGAGGTCACTGGAGTCAATGGTAGCTTCTTCAGGATGGAGGGGTGATGGAACCATGGCTCCCAAAGGCTGAACCCTTGTGGACATTGCTGTCAGCAATCAGGTGCACGGTGCACCCACTTGCACAGGGAGTCAGGCTGAATCACTAGTTCACTCCCTGGGAACTGTGGCAGGTGCACTGCACGGGGAGCAGCAGCAGAGCCTTCTGAGGCCTCTTTCTGTTGAGAGGGGCCTGTGATCCCAGGGATCTTCCATGATACCAGTCCAAGAAGTAGTAGATTCCATTCATCTTGTGGGGATTTTTTTTTTCTTAATTCAGACATGACACATGCCAAAAAGTGAATGGTCCAACAACTCTCTGGGTGTCAAGGCTGAAGTGAGACATGGCCTCAGTCCCCCAGGCACCCCTAAACAGCTGATTCTACTCCTAGGTACTCCCTTCTCTAGAGAGGGGATGGGACTCTCCCCTTTTCCTGCCTGCCCCAGGTGCCCCACTCAGCCATGGCCTGGCAGCCTCACTAAAGAATGCCACTCTGGCCTGAGGCCCGGCCTCAGACAAAAGCCCTTTTGGAGCTAAGCCTACATCCTCTGGCTGACAAGACCCTGCCCGCCTCCCCCGCTACCAACCAGGGAAGGGAGATAAATTCATCCCCTTTGAATTGATGGTTTCCACAGAGCAGGGCCACCTCCCTACTTAGGAAGCAAAATGAGTCTGAGCCCTTTGCTCATTGTCCTTGGCTCCCAGACAAATAGCTAACTGTCCTCACAGAGAGGAGGGAAGAAAGATGAGACACACCACTGTCCTGAGATCAGGGGCAGACACACGTGTACACAGAGGCTGTGGGGGAAGGGGTCGCCGTGCCAAGGACAAAAGACAGAGTTCTGAACACCAAACAAACCTTCACGCCCAACCCTGTGTCTCACCAGGACTTGGAATCACACAGACTTGAGCTAGAATTCATGGTTTATAGCAGTAAATCCATAAGCAGCTCATTCTCCGACCCTCAGCAGTATCTCATCATTATCTATTGTAAAGGTTAAATGAGATAACACAAAGTACTGCTGCAGTGCCTAGCACTTTTCGTGGGACTTGACCTTGTAAAGCTACTTTATTCTACCTGCCACTGAAGCCCGTTCAAGTCCTTTTAAAGTCCACTTCTGGTTCCCGTAGCTTTAGTCAACTACTTTAATTGTGTTTCACTGGGAAATGATATCGGAATTCTGCATGGTAGAATTCCCAACTGATGCATAATGACCTCCTTCAAGAGAGTTGATCCTAAAACCAGCCTCTCCCATGCACATGGCCTTGTTGTTTGAGATGCTCACAATCTCATTGCTGCTCTTTGTTCTGTCTTTTGGCTGACTTTCAGTTCATGAGAAAGTGTCTGTATAGAAGCCAATTTGAACTCAGTTTGCAAGTAAAATGTCAAGAGACAACGTGCCAGGTGTCTCGGAGAGCCGAAGTCTGCTGGATTGTCTGTCATTTGCTTACGGAGAGCCCGCACTCGTGTTTGTATGGGACATTTTGGTATTTTATTCCATCTTCACCATGCCCCTGAGAGGTTGCGATTGTTCTCTTCATGCTGCAGTTTCTCCCAAGGAGCCCATGAGGGAAGTAAATAGAGCTCACGTGGTGGCCTTAGGGTGGCCGATGCAGCATATGCTGACCTAGCCATTGGACTGGAAATGTGATTTAAGAAGTGTTGTTTCAACATTTCAGTCAACATTATTATAGTTGGGATTGTGCTGGTAAGCACTAAGGAGGCAGAGTTAGTTAAGACACAGTGAACTACTTGGGGAGCCAGGTCAGAAAATTATGTAAGGTACCATGTTCTGTAATCTAGGCTGGCCATTCCATCTTTGTTCTGTATTTTCTTTCTCTCTCTCTCTCTCTTTCTTTCTCTCCCTCTTTCTTTCTTTTGTGTTGGTCGTGGGGCTTGAACTCTGGGTCTGGGTGCTCTTTAGCTTAAGGCTAGCACTCTACCCCTTCTGGCTTTTTCTGTTTATGTAGTGCTGAGGAATCAAACCCAGGGCCTCATGCATGCGAGGCAAGCATTCTACCACTGAGCCAGCCCTCTGTCTTTCTTAACACAATCTCAACAGCTTTTCATTCTCCTCCTTTTCATTCATTCCTACCCCTCCCACAAACAACAAAACAACAAATGTGCTCTTCTCAAGCATGTTCCAACAACCTTGGAGTCAGTTCTTCATTGCTAATTCTCAAGAGATTACCAAAGCTCAGTTATTGTCTTCCTCAAACACTATCTTTTTTTGTTTGTTTGTTTTTAACATCCAGGACTCAGTGTTTTCTTTCACAGCATACCAAACTTGCTCAGTGATGATAAACTAGGTTCACAAACGCTATCCTTGATTCCTCTGATTCCTAGTGGGGCACAGCCAATTGTCCACTCATCTATCTGGTCACATCTTAAACCCACCCACTTCATCTATCTCTACCCTGGTGCAGGTCATTGCCATTTCTCTAAGACCAGTGAGTGGCTCCTAGCTAATAATCTTTATTCCTACCCCTAACAACTCATCGAGAAGCCAGATGGATATTTGAAAAGATATACATGAGAATGTATCATTCCTCTCTTTAAGGCTCTCTTCTAGCTTCCCATTGCTTTCCAAATGAAACCCAGACTCTGCTGTGGTTTACCATGCCTTTCATTCTTTCCTCTCTGATCTCATCATCTACCTCCCTACCTTCTCCCAAAGCTGCCCAGCAAATGCTCCTTTACATGTGCTCCATTCTGTGACTGACACGCTCTCTTACACATCTTCACAGGGTTTTGTGGGGAGTGGGAGACAGTATCTCACTGCCTTAGGCTATCCTAGAACTCATGACCCTTCCTTCTCCATCAGTTCCCTACCCCTACGAGGTGCTGGAATTACAAGTATGTCTGGTTGCCTTCACATCTTTTGTAGGATTCACTTTTTTTTTTTTACAATTCTTTTTGGTTTCTACTCAACATCTTCCACTCAACACAATCTTCCAATAAACCTTTATTTTCCTCCCTTTGAGGGATTTATTACTGTTTGTAATCTTATCTGTCTCTGTCAGTCCCACTAGATTGTGGATATACTGGAAGTTATGTCCCATACACAGGGCCCACTGCCCAGCGCACCTCCAAACAATACAACTCCATGTATATTTAATAGCCTGATTTTCACATTCAAGAGAAGAACTGAGCCCTAAGAGGAAGATGATCAGAGATTGGATGATTAGAGGCTCCTCCATTAAATGGGACCTCTCAGCTGGGAATGAACATCTGTTAACGTCTCCTTAACATCTGTTAAGGAGAAGCTTATCAGTAGAGGGAACACAGTGTATCCAGTCAGAAGGTAAGGAATTTAGAGATGTATAGATTTATCATTTCACAAAAAAGAGAGAGAAATGGATTCATAAATTAATAACTTTATTTTTAACTTAGCATAAATGCATTTGCTTGTCCTAAATCATTTCCAGTTCTTGCTTTGTTTTGTTTGCTTTTATGACCGATGGTATACTGAATACCTTGTTCTAAAAGATAGCCACATCTACAGAATGGTGAAGATAGTGGTGTTGGAGAGTGATAAGAAACACTCCTCCATTGGTGGTGAGAACATAAATTGATACAACTCCTTTTAAACATCCTCAGCAGAATCTGCTACAGCCAAAAGCACAATTGCCCTGATTCACTAGTTCATCCCTAGGTGTAACTCGGCAGAGATATGAACACATCCCCATTAAAAAACCTGAACAAAAGCATGAATAGCAGCTGTTTATGGTGGCAAAATCCACAACTGTGAAGTTGTAAAATAGTCATGTAATGACTTCATGAAATTAAGTGTGGCTAAACACCATGCATAGACCTTGCAAGTGTAATGCTGAGTGAAAGGAACCATACACACACACACACACACACACACACACTCACACACACACATGTGCATACATGCACACATGCACACACACATATGCATGCCTTGCACACATATAAACACAAACACAAATATGTTTGTGCAAAAACATGCACACAAATGTAAGCATACATATACACACATGTGCAAACATACACACAAACACACACCCATGTGCACACATGCATGCACTCATATACACACAAACACATGTACACATGTGCATACACACATGTATACACACAAGTTAGACTCGGAATTATTCCATATGTATAGAGTTCAAAGTTGGCAAATTACATCCGTGGTGTTAGATATCAAGGTCAAAGGAGAGGATAAGATTGCTGCCTCTTCAGGAACTTGTGAAACCAAACACATGATTGTGTGTGTGTGTGTGTGTGTTTACTTCTCTGTATTAAGTTGTACCTCAATAAGACGTTTTAAGATATTCGTGATTATGGGGCTGGGAAGGTAGCTCAGTGGTAGAGTGCTTGCCTTGCATTCATGAGGCCCTGGGTTCGATTCCTCAGCACCACATAAGCAGAAAAATCTGGAAGTGGTGCTGTGGTTCAAGTTGTAGAGCACTATCCTTGAGCTTCATGATTATTCCAGTAGGAGAATTCCCAAGTGTGATTTTTCTTTGTTAAAGTAAATATCACAGTTATAAGTTGAATTATATCTCCCTAAAAGAGAAGTTTAAGTCCTGTCCCACATAACCTGTAAACACATCTTTATTTGGAAATACAGTGTCTGCAGATATAATCAAGTTAAAGAAGATCATCCTAGATTAGGACAAGCCTTTAGAAGAGTAAGTTAACCCACCTACTTGGGAAGGAAGCAGAGATCAGGAGGATCCTAAGCAAAACATATGTGAGACCTCCCCATCTTAGCCAATAAGTTGGTCATGGTGGTATATGTCAGCAATCCCAGCTATACAGGAGGTATAAATAGGAGGATCCGGTCTAAGTCACCCTGGACAAAACAAGAGAATCTAAAAAATAATTACAGCCAGTAAAGGGCTGGGAGTGCAGCTCCAGTGGTAGAGAACTCACCATGCCTGTTCAAATTCCAATTCAAAAAAAAGAAAAGAGCTGCTTGGAGATAGATATTATCTGGGTGCAGATCATGTGACACTGAAGAGAGAAGACTAATGCAACTTCAGCCAAGGATGCTAAGAATTGACTACAACCCCCCAGAGCTGGGAGGAAGGCACAGAGTGGATGCTCCCTTTTCTCCCCCAGAAGGAAGTAGCCTGGCCAACATCCAACTTCTGACTTCTAGACCTCTGAACCTGACACAATGAAGTTTTGTTTGAAGCCACCCAGTTTGTGATCACTTGCTATGGCAGTTCCGGAAAAAGTAACGTAAGATCCAAATTCCAGGAAGGATTGCTTTTTGATCTCTTGGTGGAAGGTAGAGAATGTTCTAAGCCTTGGTCCTAGTTTAATTGTTTTGAAGAACCTCCTACCTTCAGCCTAGCCAAGGTCATCTCTCTACTTTTACACGACAAATAACTCAATCTTAGTGTCCTGTGCATGGACAAGTTGTACTCAAAACCTGCAGAGTACTCGTGGCTCACACCCGGAATCCTAGCTTCTCAGGAAGCTGAGATCTGAGGTTTGCACTTTGAAGTTAGCAAAGCCGGTCAAAGATAAATCCTGGAGAAGCATATCTGCAATTAACAAGCAAAAAAAAAGCAAAAGTGAAGGTAAGGCTCTAGTGGCAGAGCACTAGCCTTAAGCAGTAAAGGTAAGTAAGAGTACAAGGTTATGAGTTCAAGACCCAATACAGGTGTTCATATACATATGCACGTGCACACACGTACATACATATACACACATGCAAATTAGAGAACAGAGATGAGAGAAGGCGGAGGGAAAATATATGGCACAATTTTGAACTGTCAAGTACCCATTCTCTTCTATAATGTTCTTAAAGGTATTATTTCTTATTTAAATTCTTTCTCATTCCCTAAGTAAATCAGAGTTAGCCTATAAAAGTTTGAAAACACAGGAGGCAAATAAAAACAACTTATGCTACATCCAGACAGCCATTTTGGTGTGTTGCCTGCCAGACATTTTTCTTTGGGTGTGTATATATTTTCTTTTCTCCAAGCAAAATATCATCACCTCCTAAAGGCCCTACTTGTTTTCTCTTCTTTCTAGATTAAAAATAGATTTTTTAAGACCCTGGGGTCATATTCTATCACCCCACACACATTTTTGCTTTGTTTTCCACCAAACAGTTTCTGTCTTGGGCTCCTTCCTATGGTCAATCAAATCTTTTCAGAAGAGTCAGTTCCCTCTCCAGCCCTGAGATCAAATGGAAAATCAGGAACACAACACAGACCTTACTGGAGAGCCAGGTAGGGTTGTGCGTGTCTATAAGCCCAGCATTCTAGAGGCTGACGATCTCAAATTTGAGGTCAGCCCGGGCTACACAGTGAGGCTCTTCCTTAAAGAGCAAACAACAACAACAACAACAAAAGTGTGTGGTGAGGTAGACAGGATGTTTTCCAAAGACTTTCTTTTTTAGTATTATTGCTGCTTTTCCAGAAAATGTCAGACTTGCTGACTTGTTTAGTCTTTGGTGCTAAGAGTTGAGTTAATTATAATCCTCTATTTGAGACATGATTATCCTGCCATTAGTGCAAAGAACTTCTTGCTTTGGTGTGTTCCATTACAATCCAAGTCTGCACACTCTCTCTGTCTGGCCCCACCCATGCCCATCCCAGCATATCTGATGGTGCCCTGGGTAGTGGCCTGGATAGTTTCCTCTTGTGCTTCTCCTTTGTTCTCTCCATTTCTCTGGTCCCACTTCTGGGTTCCAGGAGGCTCATCTGTAGGGTGTATAGCAATGGACTGCCTGGTCCTCAGGCTTCTGGTTGGCTGTGGCCAACAGGACACTGTTAGGAGATACAGAAGTTGGCTGAAAAGGAAAGCCATGATGCTTCTCACCCTTATTCCGTCACTGCCAAGGAGTGAGCCCTCTAAAGGGACGATGGCAGCTGCCTGTCACCAGCCTCGTGAAGAAGTCCTATCCAAGTGGTCCCTTTCCATTCAGGGGCCTTAGGTCATGTGACTGTTTCTAGAGTACCTCACTAGCATTCGTGCATTCTTTAAACTAAATAATCACATTCATTAGTTACAAAGTCGTGCATAAAAACAAAAGAGCAATAAACCGCCTCTTATTCATTCTCCAATTATGTATTATGTGTATGCTTGTATTTCCTGTCTGTCCCATGACTGATACAGAGGTGGAATATCTGTACATGGAATATATGGAATGCTCTTTCGGGTTCCTATGCAGTTATATATAATTAGTGACTAAAAGACGACTGTCCTCCAGATCACATTCTGTTTCCCACTTCTACCCTGGAATGCTGCTTGTGTGGTCTACATTACTGTATATGTGTATGTAGTTTCTAACCACAGCACACTGGGGCTCACTGTGTACCCCCTCCTTTCTCTTCTCCTACTGTGGAAAGGCCTCCCACTTCCTTCTGTCATACACAATGCCCCAGTAAATCAGACTTTTTATTAATTTTTTAATGACATCTCAGCTCCAAGCTATTTTTGCCAAGAACAGTAATTTTATAGGCACATCCTACTGCTCACGCAGCCTTCCAGTCTATTACAATGGCTAACCTTGCTTGTCAACCGGATTAGACTGAGAGACATGTGAGGTATTAGTAAAGCACATTTCTGGGTGTGTCTGGGAGAAGTTTCCAGACACAAGTGAATCAGACCAGGGCTCTGACACGATGAGTGCTGGAACCCATTAATGGATTAACACTCTGCCTGGGCCTAACTGCTCAGAAGGGTCAGGCTGACCCAATGAATGGAGTTCCAGAGCAAAGACGACATGTTGGAGAGCTTTATAAACTCTCTTCAAAAATGAATGTGTCTCCTGTGCTTCTGTCTCCCTTATTCTGAATCAAGTCAATGGTTCCATATAAAAGCAGAGAGGGGAACAGGGGTCAGTCAATCTGCCTTCCCCGCTTGGAAGTCACCAGGAGTCTTTTGCCACATTCCAAAGAAGACTCTAGCAAAACTCCAACATGGAATCTAGAGAGGAAACAAGCTTTGATTAGACCAATAATCCTAGCTTGTTTTCTCTAGTGAGGGTTGGAAGAGGGTGGTAAATCTCACCTTGTGACCAGGTGGAGAAGCAGATTCAGATGGAGAGGAGGCAGGTTGCAGAGAGAAATGTGCATGGGAGGAAGTGAGGACCAGAGCCAGGAGTGCTGGAGCAGTAGAGACATCCAGAGACAGCCGTACTTTTGCAGGTCCTGAGCCTCCATGAGCTGGAAGGAGCTCCCCACTGGGGAGAGGAGGAAACAGGCACAGACCTGCCCAGAGCCTGGCTGCTTCAGCCTCTGTCAGTTCTACCACAATCCTGGAAATTGTGCTTCCAGGAAGATGTCTCCTGCCGGAGGCAGAAACCCAGATCACCAATAAGGATGCAAGGACACAAAACAAGTTCTGTGAGAGAGACAGACACCAGGGACTCTCAGTCTGGGTTTCCTTAAGCATTGCTGCTTCCATCAACATGCCTGCCAGACTGGAAGCTTTGCAACGGTAGTAAGGACTTCCATTCCTCATCAATTTATGACATTACGATCAGCTACCTTCTGCCTGGTTGGGTCTTCTACAAACAGCAGCGGCCATGTCGCCTTCCCTGGTACCTGCTGTGGTTATATCCCATGCTTCACCTGCTCCTTCACAACTTTGGAAGCCCAAGAAGGGCTCGCACATCAGTCTTTCTAGGGCTACTCAGGAGGCTGCGCTTCACCCACGTCTAGTCATTCGCCTTCCTTGATGTCTATCCTAAAGCTTCACCATGTCTCTTGCCCCAAGGATAACCACAGCAAGAGAGGCCACATGGTGCCTCCAGCTCAGTGCAAGCCAGGTACTCTACAGTTTCTTATGACATCCCAGCAAAAGATGGTGTGATCTGCAGAGTACAGGTGAGGACCCTGAGGCTCAGGCCAATTTAGTGGCAGCACACCACTGAGACAAGACAAGGGTCAAGGACATGTCCATCTGCCCCAGGAACAAACCCCATGCTGTTTCTCCTCTGGCTCCACATGTGCTTTCTCCCCCTGACTCCTCCCCATCATGGGCTTGAACTCAGGACTTGGGCACTGTCCCTGAGCTCTTTTGCTCAAGGCTAGCACTCTACCATTTTGAGCCACAGAGCCACTTCCAGTTTTCTGGTGGTTAATTGGAGATAAGAGTCTCACAAATTTCCCTGCTTTGAACTGGGATCCTTAAATCTCAGCCTCCTGAGCAGCCAGATTACAGGTGTCAGCCACCAGTGTCTGGCTAAACCCACCCATTTCTGAGCAGTGTATGTCTTTGCACTCTTGCTAAGTGAGGTATACAACTAGTTCAGGGGCTGTCATATAGTAAAAATACTTGAAAGATTAAAGGAACAGGGGACAGAGAACTCTGGGTAGAACCATGGTGACAGGTTTAGGCTCTATTTAAGTGGGATGTTGAAAAAGATAAATAGGATCAGAGTGGACAGTTTGCTTTCTTGCTTCTTGTGATTCTTATTTACTGGGTCATAAAAACTACCTCAGACACTCCTGCTACTTTCTCACATCTTCATCTCTGGATCTAAGTTTGAGTTCAATCATTAACATTATTAGGGATAAATTTCTTACTCTTTCTGAGTAAAGATGTCTTCACCTATCAGTGTGACTATGGTAAAGCTAAATTAGATGGGATCAATCAAAAGGCTGAGCCACAGCCTTCATCAACTCCTTTGATTGATTTTGAGTCCTATTTCATTGCTTTTGGAAATCCTGTAGTGTGTTTATTTCTGGAGACTTCCCTGGCTTTGATGTTGTCTGCCTATGGGTACTCCCATATGCCAAACACCCATCCTGGCCTCTTGCTGAATCTCCAGACCCTGCACTAACATTAGCTCAGTCCTCACAGGAGCAGTGACAAGACATGGCCTGACCTGACACTTCTGTGGGCACCCACTGCTCTGCATAATGAAGCACAGTTTTTGTGTGGATAAAGATGGCTGGTGACAATGTGAAGCCAGGTCCCCCAAAGGGATAGTCCTGGGTTTCCTCTACTCTTCACACAAGGCCAATCCTAGAACAGAGAATAAGGCATCTGAAGGTTGTATCTTTTGTAGGATAGAGGGATGGGAATTAATGGTGATTCCAGGAGATGCTGAACTGGCTTGAATCTACATAGGCTTCCAAATGGCTCCTTAATCCCCAAAAACGTCTTCCAAAATCAATTCTATCTGCTAAGGTGGCTACCTCTTACTTGTAGATAGCCCCTCTCTCTTCTTCCCCTCCTGCCTCTAACCTCTCAGGCTACACTCACCTTGATGGTAGAAATTGTGCTTGGTTCCTCTCTCCTTCCCCCCCTCCCTCTGTGTATGTCTCCTCACTGTTTCTTTCACACATACACAAACACAAACACACACTCACACGAAGACACAAACAGAGCAACTGCTATTTTGCTTAGCACAAAAAAGCCACTCCAATCTGTGGTGAATGAAACCATAGTAAGCCCAGGCATTCTGAGCCCAAGGAGACCAGTAACTGCTGAAGATACACCAGGAGTCTGATCTTACATCCTAGCCCAGCTAGGTCCATATATTATAATAATAATGGTAAATAATAACAAAGCAATAACAGCCAACATTTATTCATCACATTCTACATTACAGGAACACATAAAGGTCTTTCCAACCATTTGCTACCTTAACCAATCCTTACAACAACCCTTAAGATAATTACCATGATTTCTGGTCTTCCAGGTGGAGACTCTGATACCTAAAGAAGTTGGCTCACTTGCCCAAGCTCTCTGCAGCTAAGAGTTGGAGAATCTGAGATTGGACCCAGCTCTCAAGCCTTAGACCCA
Source organism: Dipodomys ordii (assembly GCF_000151885.1). Classification (NCBI taxonomy): domain Eukaryota; kingdom Metazoa; phylum Chordata; class Mammalia; order Rodentia; family Heteromyidae; genus Dipodomys; species Dipodomys ordii. Next base: position 104,515 of record NW_012267298.1, on the reverse strand, counting down.
GTTCTCAAGCCTTTTGCCAGTGTGTTACCTGTCCGGTACCTCCATGCCTATTGGGTGGCTTTGTTCCAGTTATTCCCCTTTGAGAACTGGAGGCTGAGGGGGTAAGGCTGTACTCTCTAAAGTCCCCATGAGCACTCATTTCATGAAGTGAGTAGCAGCACCACATGGCAATCTTTCCTGTTCGCGCAGCATTTTACAGTGCATACGACTCTAACTTACCCTCAATTAAGCAGATTGCCTTGGAAACAGAGGTTTGCCAAAATGGCCAGCCCAGCTCCCTTGAGGCACTGCTCCAGGCAAATCTCAGTAGGAAGGGGTGCTCCGGAGAACAGGCCAGTCTCACGATGCATCATCGTCTGTCCTTCCAACTTGAGTTACCTTCTCAGCAGCCTACCGGGGGTTCAATGGGAAGTGGCTAGCCACTGAAGCTACCTCTTTCCACAGGGTGGGCAGGGCAGGGACTGGGCAGTACATTTCTCTCAGAAACACATGGACAGACATGATATAGATGGCTCTGGAGCTTAAACTTACCCAGTCTGTGAGCTGCAGGAAGAGACCTATCATTTATCTCTGTGTATCACTCACTCACTTGCTCACTCATTCATTCATCCAATAAATATGTATGGCAAGATCCATGACAGTACCTCATTATGATAAGCACTTATGATGAGAGATTGTGTCTTCCTCTCTCAAGATGCTTATCATCAGGGAGGGATGAGAGCCAGGGGCAGAGATGAAGCCAACAATGCAATGGTCAGTTTCTTTGTCAGATAAATGGGATTACAATATGCCATCCTTTGCCTCTTCTTCTACAGCTTCCCACATCTTGTGAACCTGTTTCTCAAAGATGCTGTTTAAGATCCTATTATCATTGTTCCCTCTGCCTGGGATGCCCCTTCCCCATTTATGTCCCCAAATAGTTACACAACCCCACCCCCAGCATAGTCTCAACACAGAAGAAGATGAATATTGTTTGCTGCATGGATAAATCCAAGATAAGACCAGGTTGTCTCTCTTCTTCTGTTACCTTCTTCTCTACCTCTCCTCCCGCACTCCTCCTTAGCCTGCCCCAAGCAGAACAATTATTTGCCACCCCCATTAAATGCAAATTCCTTATGTACTGACACCTCAGATGATACAGCACAGTATTTAGTAAACATTAGTAAAAGTGAACAAACAAGTTGGTCAGGAAAGATATCTCTAATCTTTGTTTTAATAATGACTCCGAGGTTCTAAAAATCCCCACAGGCCTTTGTGAATCACCCTGGAAGGTGGAGCAATATGCCCAGCCTGAGGGCCTCAGACTCCTTAGTTCCTGAACTGAGTCTGAGCTGTAAGACTCGAACTTTCCTAAGCATTTTTAAACAGTACTCTGTGTGTGTGTGTGTGTGTGTGTGTGTGTGTGTGT
>NW_012267298.1:71664-102072 GCF_000151885.1 Dipodomys ordii | reverse complement strand
AGGAAGGAAGGAAGGAAGGAAGGAAGGAAGGAAGGAAGGAAGGAAGGAAGGAAGGAAGTTGATGGAGGACATCTGAGGTAAAAGGGGTACAACAAATTGCTCTGAGGCAAAGCTTAGAGGCCGCCACCCGGTCTAAACCATTCTGCGGCTGGCTTCCTGCCCAGGCACTATTATGACACTCTGTTTCATTTGGGTCCACAGGTTTTATCACCAAATATTGGAAATAGTATTTATTTGTGTACATGCTTACTTTCCTTTGGACCGCACTACCTACCTCCCTGCTTGTTCAGAGCTGTACCCCATGCATGGAACACAGGGTAGGAACTCTGTAGTTACTGTCTGACTGATGAGTGAGTGAATGGATAGACAGATGGGTGGTTGGGTAGATGTGGATAGGTGGACAGATGGATGGATGGACTAGTGATCCTTTGGAAGAACTGCTCTCAGGGCCTTGTTTTAATCATCTTATAACTTATTAAATTCAAGATCTTTCCATCTTAGAACCCTCCTGGAGAGGCTAACACTTCTAGTGCTTTCTCTTTTTCAGCTTCCTTTGTTACCTGTGTTTATTTGTTTCACCAACCAACATCCACTGAGTACCTTCTAGAGCTGCACATAATCCTGGACACAAGGAATACAAGGTGGACTTTGTTATAAGGTCTTGAATGCCAGCAAGAAATGTAGATATAGGTGGATGTGCACATGTCCTGCCTCTAATCTTCATGGCATCAAGCAACTCTTTATGAAATGACTTAAAGACTAGTTAAATGCTTCACATTATTTATCTCATATCACTAAGAGAGATTCTAGTTTGGAATGTTCTGTTCAATATGAAAGAACATGGTTATTTGAAATCATTGTGGCAAAATGCTAAAGCTGCCTTGGGTTAAAGTACAGCACATTTTTGTCACTTGCTGTAAGAACCATGGAGAGAAAGCGGGGCTCTCTTCTTGAGAATGTAGTAGAAAAATACTTCTCTTGGGTTAGAGAAGAGGGAAAGGCTGATATTTCAACAGGTAAAGGGCATTTTGATCTATTCTGTATCTTTTTTCAGAAGTTTATTCTGATATAAAATTAATATAGAAAAATCTTGGGAGAAAACAAAAACATAGGTAAAAAAGAGAGAAACCCCTCTCTCTCTTTCTCTTTTTCTTTCGGTTTCTCTCCCCTTGTGTGCGTGGGCTGTAACCTAGGGGCTAGCACATACTAGGCAAGAACCTACCACATGGGGTTGAAGGTGTGGCTCAGTTAGTATAGCACTGACTAATAAGCAAATGCGGCACGTACCAAGTTAGGGTCCTGGTCTTGGACCTAAATATGAAAAGAATGTACCCCAGAGCTAGATTCCCACAATCTCTTTTTTTCTGTTTTGGTTTTTAAGACAGGGTCTTGCTGTGTAGCTCAGGCTGACCTCAAACTCACAATCCTGCCTCAGATGCCCAAGTACTAGGATACAGACAGCCACCACACTTAACAGAAAAGTACAAACTCTTTAAACCCCACCTCTATAAAATACTGTGCTATAATATTATTGGCATTCCTTCTAAGTATTTGTTGGTTGTACACATTTGAGAACATGCTGCTTGTACAATACCATCTCTTGTTCTGCTCACTTGATCTGCCAAAAGCATTTTCCCACATAATTAAATAATGCATTAAAAATGAGGAAACAGAGCTGCAGAGTAATACATATAGTCTAGCACAAGAAAGAAAAACATAACTCAAAATAATAATGTGTATTTTTTAAGTGACAAAAGAACGAAAAATTCTAATTAATAGATGGGCAGGTGAATTGAACACACAGTTCTCAAAATAAGTACAACTGGCTAATAAATACATGGAGAAATGTTTACCATTTTTAGTTATTAAAAAATGCAAATCAAAACTACATTAAGACTCCATCTCAGCCCAATCAGGATGGCGATCATCAAGAAAACAACAACAAATGCCGGCAAGGATGTCAGATAAAGGAATCTTCCCACACTGTTGGTGGGAAAGTAAATTACTGCAGCTACTCTGGAAATTAGTACAGAGGATCCTCAAGAACCTAAAAATAGAACTACCATATGTTCCAGATATACCACTCTTGGGTATATGTCTGAAGGATTACATGTCAACATATAATCAAAACCCTATGCTGGGTGCCAGTGGCTTATGCTTATAATCCTAGCTACTCAGGAGGCTGAGATCTGAGGGTCACAGTTCAAAGCCAGCCTGGGCAGAAAAGTCCTCGAGAGATGCTTATCTCCAATTAACCACTCAAAAAACAGAAGTGAATGGAGCTGTGGTTCAGAGTGGTAGAATGTTAACCTTGAGCAAAAGAGCTCAGGGACAGTGCTCAAGCCTTGAGTTCAAACCCCACATCCAACAACAAAAATGAAAAAAAAAAACAACCTAGACACCCATATTCATACAGAACTTTTCACAGTAGTTAAGCTCAGTTCTCAACAACTAATCAATGGATAAGAAAATGCAGTATACGTACACAATAAAGCATGATTAAGGATAAAGAACGAAATGATGTTCTTTGCAGGAAAACAGAGATGAGACCATCAAGGTGAGTGAGGGAAACAAGTCTCAAAACATGGACCTAAAAATAATAATAGTAACATGACATGATTGTAAAAGGGGGACTGTTTCTGGAAATGGAAAAGAGGCAAATGAGAGGGTAATAAAGAGAGTGAATACAATCAATGTAATATATATATATGAAATAGCATAATAAAGCTCAGTAGAAATTATTAAAGGGGGAAGAGTAATATAAATGAGAGCATGTTTGATCAAATCACATTATATGAATATATAAAAATCACAATGAATTTTCTTTGTACAATTAATTAGAAATAATGTAAATCTTAAATTGTATTTTCTATGTACATGTGAAAAATACTTTCGTAAATCTGAACACACTACAAACTCAAGACAATGGTGTATTTGTCTGTAAATGTAGCTCATTGGTAAAGTGCATGCCCAGTGGGACCAAGGCCCTGAGTTTAACCACAGCCCCAAAAACACCCAACATAATGAGTATCGCTGAAATATAGAGAACAAGAAGCCAGGTACAGAAAAAATAAGAAGAATATAAGCTTTACCAGCAATGCTCACAGAAAAGGATTCAAGTTTGCAAGTATTATGTATATGATTGAAATTATTAGAATTTAAACTTGATCAGCCAGCCTTAGTGGCTCACATCTGTAATCCTAGCTACTCAGGAGATAGAGACTGGGTTGAATAGGTTCCAGGTTAATCTGGAAAAAAAAATTGGAAAGACCTTATCTTAACTAATAGCTGATTATGGTGGTCATCTTAGCTACATAGAAAGCATAAGTAAGACAGTCACAGTCCACATGAACCCTAGCTCAAAAATAACTAAAGGCTGGAGGTGTGGTTCAAGTGTCTGCCTAGCAAACATGAAGCCCTGAGTTCAAGTCCTGTTACCACCAAAAGATTGAAATCTTAATAAATTTAAATTAAGATTTAATAATCTTAATTGTATTGTTTAATTTTATACAATATGACATCATTTTACTAATCTTCCTTTGAAGGCTAGATATTAGGATACATTAGAATTTTTTTTCCAAATTTAACTACTTTCAATAGTTTCGTAGTGGGGCTGGGAAGGTGGCTCTGTGGTAGAGTGCTTGCCTCGCATGCATGAGGCCCTGGGTTCGATTCCTCAGCACCACATAAGTGGAAAAAACTGGAAGTGGCACTGTGGCTCAAGTGGTAGAGCGCTAGCCTTGAGCTGAAGAGCTGAGGGACAGCACTCAGGCCCAGAATTCAGCCCCCATGACTGACAAAAACAAAAACAATAGTTTCGTAGTGAACCTCTCTGGTTACAAATCTTTGTCATCTTAGATGATTTCCTTTAAGTAGATTCTTAGATAACCCCAACTCGACTTCATATCTTCTGAACACTTTCTGTTAATATCTGAGCCACATATTTTTCACAAGCACCAGTACTACCAACTTTTGAAATCATTACTAATTTGGTACTGACTCATTTAATTTTCATTAGTACCTCTCCATTACTAAGGAAGTTAAAAGTTTGTGTTTTTTTGTTTTGTTTTGTTTGGGGATATATTGCTATTGCTAGTCCTGGGGCTCGACTCAGGGCCTGCACGCTGTCCCTGAGCTCCTTTTTGCTCAAGGCTAGTACCCTACCACTTGACCCACAGCACCATTTCTGGCTTTTTCTGTGATTAATTGGAAATAAGAGTTTCACAGACTTTTTTTGCCCAGGCTGGCTTTGGACCTTGATCCTCAGATCTCAGCCTCCTGGGTGGCTAGAATTACAGGAGTGAGCCATTAGCATCCAGCTAAAAAGGTATTTGTTTGTTTTTAAAATAGAGTCACCAACCGTTTTCTCTTAGGAAGTATGTTTCATTATAGACTTTAAAAGAAGAAACTTACAAGACTGGAGCAAAAGTACATGCACAGAGAAGAATTGTTCTATTATTTTACTTCTTGAGGTTTTTCTTCCTTTCACTGCTAGGGCAGAAAGAGAAGCTAAGAAAAGACAGCTCTGGGGCCAGGACAGCAACAGTGAGATCAGCTATGAGTCAGCCTGAAGCTCATGCAGTGAATCTCCCTGCATTGCAGCCCTGGTTCTGGCATCTCCTCCATCCCCCTTCATCTGAGACAGAGCCCTCCACAGTTGGGACCAACTTGCCTTTTCAAGCAGTTTCTCTCCTCTCTTCCCACACATCCCGTCTTCCACTCAATAGAACCTTTGCCATTCTTCGGATGCCCAGCCACATGAGCTCCTTTCCTTTGCTTACACTGTTGATCCTGCCACTGAAACACTCTCTCTATTTGATCCCCACACCAACCTTTCCTTTGTTCTATGATTCCTTCCATCATGCTTTTCCTCATCCTCTAAATTTCACATTTTTTTATTCTTTTAAACTTCTATTTGTTACTGAGGCAGACATTAAGAGCTAAGTTTCAAACCCTGGTTTGTTGGTGTGATGGTTAACGACGTCATCAACTTGAATGGGCTAAGGGACGCCCAGGTAGCTGGAAAGACAGTATAACTGAATGTGTCTGTGACAGTCCTCCTGTGAGAGGTAAATGCTTATAACCACAGACTGAGTAAATAAAATCCCCCTTCACCAAAGTGGGGCATCGTATGATTCAATGATGCTCTCCATCGTGCAAACCAGGTGGAGAAAGGACAAATTTTCTCTCTGCTTAAGCTAGGAAGTCAATCTTCTTGTCTATCCTTTGTCCATCAGACATCATGTTCCTGGCTCTTTGAACCATGGCTCTCCTAGTTCTCAGCCTTAAGTTTTGCACTGAAGCTGCATCATTAGCTCCTGTGTGCCTTCAGTTCAAATATGGCAGCTCATGGTACCTTCTGGGCTCCAAAATCACATGCCCCAGCACATATAACAAATACCTATATGTGGAATGTATTGGCTTTGTTTCTCTGGAGAACATGGAATAATAGAAATTGGTTCTCCCACTTCTATTTGTGCACCCTGGACAAATTGTTAAAAAAAGTGGAACCTCTATGCCATCTCTATAAAATCATAAATTTACAGAATGTGCCCGCATTTCCTGATACATAGCAGAGAACTGCTAGTCTTGTCTTGCATTAGAGTGATAGATATGTGTATAGATAGACAGACAGACAGACAGACAGACAGACAGACAGACAGACAGACAGACAGACAGACAGACAGATAGATAGATAGATAGATAGATAGATAGATAGATAGATAGATAGATAGATAGATAGATAGACAGATAGACAGACACAGACAGACAGACAGACAGACAGACAGACAGACAGACAGACAGATAGAAAGTCAGAGTAGAAAGTCCTGCAGGAAGTACCCAGGCCCTGTACATTTAAATGCCCTGTATATTTAAATTGTAGTGCCTGGGCACAATGCTTACCACCTAGTCATTATTCTCTAAGTGTATATTTGAATTTAGATAAGATCAAAGGAAAATCATTGAGAATTAACTTTGGACCAAAATTTGATAAGTGAAAAGGACAGACCCAGTTTCCGTAATCAACTAACCAAGAAAAGAAAGTAAAGCAACATGATTGAATGTGAGCTCGATTCCAAGACTGGATTTTCCATTTCCTAGTTGTGAGGCTCTGGGAAAGCCATTTACTTCATGTCAAAGGCTGAGTTCCTGTGTCTTTGAGGGGAGCTATTAATAGAAATCACCTCAGCATTCCTGGGGAAGAATAAATGAGATCATATACCAAGAGGAGAGCACCAGACTCATAGTAAGTGCTCCATCAAAAATAATGGTCATTTCTATGGATATAAAAGAAAGACAGTGATAGTGTGGTTTGAGGACTAAAATCATTGAGAAAAGACTGAAATGTGTAATTCATTAGGTCATACTTTTAAAGTCCCTAAGGATGCTCTTTAGCTATAGCATTGATTTTAAATGAGATGATTCTTTTAAAGAGAAATGTTTTCAAATGTCTCACAATATTTTACTTCATTTGAGCAGTCTTGGCTTTACTGTGAGTGTCACCATGTGTCACCTTAAATTTTACGGGAAGTATACATCTTGCAGCTAAAATGGCAGGGGGAGTGGCCCAATTTCATGTCATCGTTTACTTACAGAGTCATGTATGTGCCAAGTAGTTTATAAGGCAAACTCAAAGTACAAGAGATATCCCCAGGAAGTTAGGGGTTAGGATTTGATCCTCTCAAAAATGTAAGGACAATAAACAAAAAGGTTTTAAATTAACTATTCCTTTTTGTATGAAAACTGTAGAGCTCAGGAAATGGAACATGACACATGGGCAGGTCTGATGGTAGGCAATGATAACGCATTCACTTCTGGCTGATGTGGCCTTTTTGCTGTGAGATTCAAAAAAGATAGTCTGGATAGGAATATTTTAAGAGAGAATTGCAAAGCAAAAATTTCACTAGCTCACCTAGCAGAGAATGGAGTTTTCCATAAATAAGGTGCCAGGACAACTGGGTTTTGACAGAGCTGGACTCTGAAGTCAGAGGCAGGCAGAGAAGATCTGAAGCACTGAGCTGGGCTTGGCAGTGACCTGGACAAAAAGCCACGGCCAAGATGGCAGTGTGGAGAACAAGAGTCCGCTGTCCACTGTGGATGTGGGCCTCATTCTCTCTTTTACAACAAAGCAAAGTTGTACATTTACATCTCTCTTTTATAAAGGTATAGCCTTACTGGCAGCTCCTTACTGACTCTGAAAAAGGAAGGTTCTGACTTAGCAAACCATTGCAAAACATCTTCTTCTGAGCTTTGCTGGACCTAATCACATCCACAGAAGAAATGGCTGATTATCCTAGGAATAATAGTCCATAGTAGTGAGCTGTTAGGACATAGAAATAGTCAAGCAAACCTCAGCTGGGCTTCACTGTCTCCTCATTCAGCCAGAGTTATGACTGGGCATGCTTCACCTACCTACGGGGTTTCCCACTTACTCACAGCCCAGCCTACATTCTGATTCACCCTTATTGTTGAGTGGGAGACAGGCATATGTCTCCACAGAGCAGATGAGCAGGGAAGCACTCTTATTTAATAGGCCTGCATGGAAACTCTTCTTTTTCCTTTTGTCTTCGTTAGTAAAAACAGATTTTTTGGCCAAACATAGCCTTATTGAGAAAGTAAAATATGCAGGTAAAAAAGACACCACTTTCAATCTCTACCATCTGAAAGTTGATTTCCCCCTCAGGGGGAAATATATATATATATATATATATATATATATATATATATGTCTATAAACAGAAAAGGTAGCAATATAGAGTTTAAGTACTCTAAGGTCTTTGCATTTTCTGAGAAGTGGTAAAAAGCTCTATGTAAAAGTATATACTTTATTGAGAATAATAAATCAAGACTGCACATTTACTTCATATATAGGGCAACTACTGAAAATGGTAAGAGTGTACATAATTACACATATTGCCTAAAGACACCTCAGAGTGAGTAAAACCAATAAGTAGAAAGGATTTAACACTCAGCAGGAAATAGTACACGTATTTCATATTTGTATGGGTTTTTTTTGTCTGAAAGCAAGTCTTGATCTGTGCCATCCAAAGGTAATAACCTGCAGTGTTTATGACTTAATATCAAGAGCTGGTCGCCATGGCTGATCTAAAACGAGAATTCAAATAGTCCAGGTAGAACTAAAAGATTTTACTTCTTTGGAGTTTAAACTCAAGCCCTCCTGCCTGCTAGACTCTGCCTGCTCTATGCTGAGCCACACCTCTAGCCCCTTTACCACAGACAATCTGAGATAGAATCTTGATTTTTCCTCCTAGCCCTGACTGTGATCTTCCTATTTATGCTTCCCACTATAGCTAGGATAAGAGGTGCACCCCACTGCACTCATATTTGGGTTGAGACAGAATCTCACAAATAGTTTTCACTAGGTTGGTCTTGAACCATAATTCTCCCAATCTCAGCCTCCTAAGCAGCTAGGATCAAAGTAATGAACCATCACAGTTTTCTTAAAGGAAAAGATCTAAGACCTAGAAGATACTGCTTGCAGTTCAAGTTCAGTTAAGTCAATTTAAAATACTGTATTATTTGTAGCAGAACACAAACCAAAGTTTCTACAATGTCCAATATACTAACTAAAATTGATTGATATTCAATCCAAAAAAATGTTATCATATAAGAGATTTATTTGATGAGAAAAGACAATAAATAGAGATATCCTGTATGTTGGAACTATGTTTAAGTTAACTATGATTGAGGACATAAAGGAAATATACATAGAATGAATCCAAGGAGAAAGAAAAAATAACAAAAAAGAATGAAGTGGGGGGGATGGGGAGGGTGAGGAAAGGGGAAGGGGGGGAGATGGGAAGGGATGGGAAGGGGAAACAAAGGAGGAGGCAACAATGCTTGGTAAGAAATGTACTCATTACCTTGCCCATATACTTGTAACCCCTCTGTATGGTATTTTTACAATTAAAAAAAAGAATAAAATAGGAATCTACAACTAAAAAATAAAAAATCTTAAATTTAAAACGCCTTATAAAACTTAGCAGAAAATGGGAGTGACAGAAGAAAGAGCCAGTGCGCTTGAAGGTAGATCAATACAATTATCTACTCTGACTATAGAATTGTATTTATACATGTATACTGAGGATTGAGCTCAGGGGTTTACACATACCAGTCAAACACTCCACCACTGAGCTACACTCCCAGCCAAAAATCATCCAATATGAAGATAAAAATATTGAAGAAAAAACGTACAGAGCTGGGGGGGGGAGCAGGGAGGATTAGGTGGGGGGAGCAGAGGGAGGATGGGAAGGGATGGGAAGGGGAAACAAAGGAGGAGGCTACACTGCTTGATAGGAAATGTACTCATTGTCGTGCCCATGTAATTGTAACCCCTCTGTACAGTATTTTCACAATTTAAAAAAAAAGGAAAAAAATGTACAGAGCTTCAGAAGTGTAGGGGCTGGGAAGGTGGCTCAGTGGTAGAGCACTTGCCTTGCATGCATGAGGCCCTGGGTTCAATTCCTCAGCACCACATAAGCAAAAAGGAAAAAGCCAGAAGTGTCACTGTGGATCAAGTGGTAGAGTGCTAGCCTTGAGCTGAAGAGCTGAGGGACAGCGCCCAGGCCCAGAGTTCAGGCCCCACGACTGAACCCCCCCCCCAAAAAAAGAGCTTCAGAAGTGAATGGGAAAATATTAATCTGGTGTTTATATGGTTAAAATCTTAAAGAGAAAGAAGTGGAACAGAAAAATATTTACTTGAAACAATGTCCAGATATTCTCTAAATTGTTAGAACACATAAATTGAATATATAGATTCAAGAAACTCAGCAAAAAAGCTATGGAGAAAACTATAATGAAATCAATAGAACTACTGAAAAACAAAAACAAGAGAAAAATCTTGAAAACATTCACACCTGACAGCTGAACAACATTGACTTGAATACTTTATAGCTTTATATCAGAAATTATGAAGCACAGAATACAGGAAAATAACATCTTAAGGTGCTTGAAAAATAATAAGCTGTCAACTTAGAATTCTATACTCAGAGGAAACATCGTTTAATGAAACTAAAACATACAGGGGCTGGGAAGGTGGCTCAATGGTAGAGCGCTTGCCTCACATGCACGAGGCCCTGGGTTCCATTCTTCAGCACCACATAAAGAAGTGGCCCTGTGGCTCAAGTGGTAGAGCTCTAGCCTTGAGCTAAAGAGCTGAGGGACAGCACCCAGGACCAGAGTTCAAGCCCCACCACAAACAAACATAACTATGTTTTTCCTTTAATTTCTCTAAAAAGAAAAGTGTGCCTAAAAGACACATGTCAAGTGCGGCGCTAGTGGCTCACATCTGTAATCCTAGCTACTCAGCTGGCTGAGATCCAGAGGACTGTTGTTCCAGGCCAGCCTGGAAAAGCCTATGAGACTCCTTCCCCAAAAATAACCAGCCAAAAGCAATGCTGGAGGGGCGCTAAAGTGGTGAATGCCAGCCGAGTAAGCTAGCATTAGCCTACTAGTGCCAAAGCACTGGCCATTAGCTCCGAGACCAAAATCCAAGCCCCAACACTATTTAAAAAACATACACATATCTGCATACGCAAAACTTATACCATATTATAGAGCTATAACAATGCTCAAAGAATGGAAGGGGATGGAAATGTATTTGAATATCTATAACATTGTTTACATTTCACATAAAATAGAACAACATTATCTCAAAATGCACTAGAAAGAATTAAGGATGTATATCTTAATCCTTAGAGCAATTTAAAAAATAGGAATATAGTTAAAATAGCAATATATATCTAAATGACGTTCCAAAAATTATTTTACTTAAACCAAGGTATTCTTAACTAGGACAATAATGCACCAACCTTGAAAATTAGTTCTTAATAGTAAAATAATCTCAACTCTTTTTATGTTTGAGGTACAAACCATATAATAAATACATAAACACATGGTATAGTCCCAAAACTAAAACCTCTAAGAGATACAATTGGGGGAAAATGTTTACACAGCTCATTAAGATGATGATAATGGATTAAAAAAAAAGAAAAAGGTTGAAAAAGACCAAAAGAAAGTGAAGAGAATGCTGGACACTGGTGGCTTATGCCTGTAATCCTAGCTACTCAGGAGATTGAGATCGGAGGATCACAGTTCAAAGCCAGTCCAGGCACGAAAAGTCTGTGAGACTCTTATCTCCAATTAACCACCAGAAAACCAGAAGTGGTGCTGTGGCTCAAGTGATAGAGTGCTTGTCTTGAGCTGAAGAGCTGAGGGACAGTGCCGAGGCCCAGAGTTCAAGCCCCATGACCAACAACAACAACAACAAAGTGAAAAGAATGTGAGAATAGAAGAAAGGAGAATATGGGAAAATAAAGATGAGAAAAAATAGAAAACGTCTTGTGTTGCTGAACATCAGAGATAAGTTCTAAGAAAAGTGTGGTTAGGACATTTCTGAGAAATGAGTCACTAGATGATTCCACTGATGCTTGAACATTATAGAGTGTACTTAACACAAACTAAGACATCACTAGGCAACATAATGTTATGGAACGATTATATACATGTAATCTGTTGTTGACTGAACTACTATAACATGCTCCACAACTCTGTTAAAGCAGCAGCCGAACTCTAAACATATCAATTATTATATTGCAGTTTAGTGGGCTGAATACAATGCTTAACAAAACAACCTGTCTATGGAAAATGTGAACTGGATAGAACTTGAGCTTTGGAATGAGGAATATCTGTATTTGGACATACTCTATTTGTTTTTTAATGTAATTTTTAAATTATCTTTACGTAGTTCTACAACATGTCAGTTGATCAATGTCACCCCTTCTATCATTCTTCCTCTCTCTCCCAATCCTGTCATAGTTGCTTTTAACAAATGTATAGGAGAAAAGTTACTAGTGTTTCCTTCATAAAATTAAATAATATTATATATGGGATAGGTTTAATAAAGTACTTAATATCAAGGAAATATTTGATAACTATGAATCCCTTCTTTTATAATCTAATGCAACATAAGAGGCAGTGGACAAAATGAGTTCACCTAAAAATGAGTTGGTAAATTATGGTCAGAAGAAATGTGAACTACCATTTTTTTTATTGGAACACAATCAGTCCCACTCATTTAAGGATCATATGTGGCTACTTTTGTCTAATGACGGAGTAGAGATGATCCATAAAGTCTAAAATAGTCATCATCTGACAGTTTCTAGAAAAGATCACTTATCGCTGTTCTAAAACATGATTATAGAATTTTATCTCTACCCAGTTAAAGCAGTAGATAAATCTACTTATAAAAGAAGCACTGAAATTACTTAAATAATTCCCAAATAGCGCTTGCTCTTAGATATCTCCAAGCCCTTTCTTTTTCTAGCCTTTTACTGTGATATGTTTCAAAGTCATACTGGCAGAATGGTCTATTGGGAAGATCACTAAAATCCACTATCTTTATTTTTTAAAAAATCATAATTACTTTTATATGCATTATAGTTAGCTTTAAAGCTCTCACAAGAACTTTCTTATTTATCATTCTTCCCATTTTGCATACAAGAAAACTGAGGTCGAAAGAGGTTTGGGCCACCTGTTAACTAGTGGACAGTGGAAGAGTATTGGGACACTTCATCTCCTGGTCCAACAGCCAGATCGCTTCATGTACAGTCTGTTCTCTGATATTCCTAATTTATTGAGAGAACCATCAGGGTATACATCCAGGGTAAAGGAGGCATTCCAAACTTTGACTCGAATAAGTAAATAAAGTGTGTGGAAGCTCTTACATATAAAAGCCCCAAAGCATTTCAAAAGGAGGAATCGAGGCCTTTAGTTAAGTAATTAAAACTATTAGCTCTTGCTTGCATGCTGTAAAAATTTACGAAAGCAGGAAGCATGTAATGCAAACCTATTAAGTTGGCACAATAAACAGCACTTAAACAAACCTCTCTTGTCCAAGGAAAATCCCCAGTGTGATACTAGCACACGGCAAATTCAAGCAGTAATTCTTCAGGCCCACTAAGTACTGGGCTCTGCACCAACACAAGGGAGAAGAGAGAAGCCTATTGCTGAATGTGATGGAGAGCAGGCTTCCAAAGCGTTGCAGGCTAGGAAGGCGATGTTCATACATACAAGCATCCAGCCAGAGGAGCAAACAGAAGAAACCTGGTAATGAGTAGAGGTACAAGGGATATTGTTATGGTTTACATAAGAAGGCTCTCCTCCAAAGATTCTTACGTTGGGGACTTGGTCCCCAGCTGGTGGTACTATTATGAGGTGATTGGATCACCAGGGCACTAATGTCATCAATGCATTACTCAGTTGCTGAGTTTGTACTGAATGGATATTAGAAGGAAATAGATAGCTGGAGAAAATAGATAGGGGTCATTTTGAAAGGTAGATCTTGTCCTCCATTCTTCCTGTCTTTCAGTCTGCCATGTGGTAAAACACTTGGTTCTACCATGTGCTCCACATAATGCACAGAAGCAATGAAGGCAAGTGACAGCTAAGACTGTGAGCCGAGGTACCTTCTTTTTTCAGGTTTTATTCCTAAAGTTGTTTTTTTAAGCAACAAAAAGCAACTAACAGAAAAAGTTGTGTCAAGAAGTAGGGTCTTTTCTTTTCTTCCTTCCTCCCTCCCTCTCTTCCTTCCCTCTCTTCCTTCCCTCCTTCCTTCCCTCCTTCCCTTTCTTTCTTCCCTTTCTTTCTTCCCTTTCTTTCTTCCCTTTCTTTCTTTCTTTCTTTCTTTCTTTCTTTCTTTCTTTCTTTCTTTCTTTCTTTCTTTCTTTCTTTCTTTTTTCTTTCTTTTTTGTGCTGGTCCTAGGGCTTAAACTCAGTGCCTAAGTGCTGTCCCTGAGCTTTTTTGCTCAAGGCCAGTGCTCTACCGCTTGAGGCACAGCTCCATTTCCAACTTTTTTGGTTAGTTAATTGGAGATAAGAGTCTTACAAGCTTTACTGCCCTGGTCTGGCTTCAAACCACAATCTTCAGATCTCAGCCTCCTGAATAGCTAGGATTATAGGCATCCACCACTGGGACTACGATTTTTATTGTTCTATATGCCCAGTTGAGTCTTAGTTGTTCTATCTTTCCATATGGTTTAGAGGTCCTTGGAACTGTTTTGTGGGAGAATCAGGCTAATACTTCACAACTAGAAAAAGTGAGCATGCTATAAAACTGAAGGATAATGCTTCCTTCCAGTGGGAACTCAGACCAGAACAGTAATAAGAATAAAGACATTCAAGACTGTGCTTATGAGATTTAAGATGGATGTGAGGATTTGGGGGAATTAAACTAGGGGCTATTTGTGTTGCATTTTGGCAAAGAACTTGTGCATGCCTTGAGACTCTGTGGGAAGCTGAGTTTTAAAATGTTGGGTTAATTAACCTGGTAGAGGAAATGTCATGGCAGCTCAACATTCAGACTGTAGCACGAGGATGGTTGGCAGCTTTTAGCCAGACTTACTCTGAGAATCAAGAGCAGAAAAGATTTGAAAACCTTGAAGTCTGATCAGAAAAGGAATGTATTTAAAGTTAGGGACAAGGGAACTATGGGTGCCAAAAGTGTATGTGTCATTAAGAAGTTGTTTATATCAAGGAAATTGGAGAAAAGGAAAGGTTTGACAACAATCCAGGATTTGGCTAGGCCTACCTATTGTAGGCTCAAGGTAGTAAAGATGTAAGCTCATTCGAAAGATTGCTCGCTGAATAGATCTTTGGAGAGTCCTTTCTCAGAGAGACGCTTAAAGAAGTGTTTCTCCATGTTCAGCTATCCAGACACTCAGAAACCACTGCAGCCACAGTCTAAAGGACCCAACTGCTGACTGAGCTGGCACCAGATCTTGGTAACATTCACATGATGTTGATTTTGCAGTCATGCAGAAAGTAAGAGTTGGGGTTGTGTAGGCTTCCACCCAGATTTCAAAGGAAGGCCTGGAAGGCCTAGAAATATACAGGCAGGATCAGAATCTATTAGCCTCCAAGAAGGCAATACACAAAGCTGTGGGAGTGAAATGAAAGCTAATCTAGAGACCCCAGGAAGTTAGAGACAACCGGGAATGTGGAATGTCTGCTGAGGAAAGCCACAAACAAGTGGAACCAGCCCATGAAAAAAAATCTATTTTGGGCTGCAGCCAGCAATGCTACAGGGGTTAAGTTGCCTGAATCCTTTGGAGGTCACCTCATGCCACAGTATGCCCAGATGCTGAATATGGCATTACATGTTTTCCCTGCTGGGATTTCCCTC
Source organism: Dipodomys ordii (assembly GCF_000151885.1). Taxonomy (NCBI): domain Eukaryota; kingdom Metazoa; phylum Chordata; class Mammalia; order Rodentia; family Heteromyidae; genus Dipodomys; species Dipodomys ordii. The sequence continues at coordinate 86,870 of NW_012267298.1, read as the reverse complement.
TTAACTTGGGTTAGGTCTTTCCTTGCTCTTCACTGATCCCTTACTTATAGGATAAGAATGTTTACTCTGTGCCATTCTGTTTTGGAAGTTTGTAACTTGCCTTTTGGTTTTGATCAGGGGAAAGGTGGGCCCTAGAGATAAGTTTACCTTGAATCTCAGAGAGGACTTGAGCTTTTGAAAAATGCTAGAACTTTCAAGACCATGGAGATTCTTGGAGAGGGACTAAATGAATTTTGCATTATAAGATGGACACAAGCCTTTGGGGTCCAGAGGCAGAATATTATGGTTTAGATATGAAGTATCCCCCAAAATACTTCGGCTGAGGTGCACTGTAGGAATACCAAATCAGAAGTCGATCTGGTCATGCAGTACCAGGCTGTCCACCTGGTTTGCATTTTGGCCAATTGCTTGCTCAATTTTTTTTTAGGAAATGAACTCTGCACAGAAAGGACAGATTAAGGCTAGGAAACTGGAGAGAAAGTTCAGGCTAAGCTGAGGTGAGCAAGGTGAAGAGAGTTTGAAGGATGTTTCTGAGGAAGATCTGATAAGTCATGTCTCTAAATCATCCCTAAATAAAATCAGGTTTTTGGTGTTGGAGAGGATTGTCATTACCGTGAATATTCCTTTCTCATGGTGCTCTGAAATCATCATCCAGCTCATAACATTAACTACTACATGTTTCTTTCAGCAACAAAGGCCAGAATGGCTCTCTTGAGCAATAACCTTGGCTTCTCTTGCAGCCATGAGACAAAGAGATCTTTCTCTGTTCCCTCTGATAGAATCTTTGAGATGTTTTCATTTTATAAATTAAGAATACCAAGTGAGGCCTAAAAAGGTTAAGTAACTTCTCAAAATCATATAGTGTAAAGTGATAGAATGAGGCATAGAACTCATGCTTCCTCAGGCCTACTTCTTATGACAGACTTTTGTAGCATCATTAAACGTGCGTTGCAAACTGAATACACAATCATACCAATGATAACCCTTATAGATAGGGTTTACAGAGAAAATACTTGCTATATAAGAAGCCATTTCCCACAACATTTCTATTCTATTGCTTTTAAGTTTATTTGATGGTAAAAAAAAAAACCAAATATACATGAGCATACATGTACTCATATATATATATACATACATACATATGTGCTTACATGTATATGAATGTACATACATATGTGTATTGAGAGGAATTAACTCTTTCCTGATAGTGATCTCCTTCTACTTCTGGGACTTTTGCCAACTTGGAACACAATTAGAGTAACTCTGAATCATTCTGAGTAGCAATTCCTGATGATTTAAGAATCCTTCCAATTCCCTCTCCTCCTCCCTAGGTTTTCTTCTAGGACTGTACCAGTTAGCTTTCCACCACTGAAACAAATACCTAATATTAACAATGTATAAAAAAAAAAAGTAAACCAGGTGCTGGTAGCTCACACCTATAATCCTAGCTACTTAGGAAGCTAGATCTGAGGATCATGTTCAAAGCCAGCCTGGGCAGGAAAATTCATGAGACTCTTATCTCCAATAAACCACTCAGAAAACTGGAAGTGGCACAGTAGCTCAAGTGGTAGAGGGTTAATCTTGAGCTGAAAAGCTGAGGGACAGCATTCAGGCCCAGAGTTCAAGCCCCATGACAAAGAAAGGAAGGAAGGAAGGAAGGAAGGAAGGAAGGAAGGATGGAAGGAAGGATGGAAGGAAGAAAGGAAGGAAAAGAAAGGAAAAGAAAAGGTTTATTTTGGTTCCAAGTTTTGGAGATGTTTAGTCCATGGTCATTTGGTGCCACTGAATTGTTCCCTGTTCCTTTGGAAACTGTAGCAAGGCAGCACATCATGGCAGGAACATGTGGTGAAACAAAGCCACTCTCTTCATGACAAGAAAGTAAAAGAGGGGATGGGAAAAGGGACTGCGGTCCCACTATCCCCTTCAAGCACACATCTTTCATGACTTACTAGGCCCCAGTTCTTTTTTTTTTTTTTTTTTTGGGTCCGGTCATGGAGCCTGAACTCTGGGCCTGGGCACTGTCCCCCAGCTCTTCAGCTCAAAGCTAGCGCTCCACCACTTGAGCCACAGCACCACTTCCAGCTTTCCTCTTTTTGCCTACATGGTGCTGAGGAATTGAACCCAGGGCCTCGGGCATGCAAGGCAAGCACTCTACCACTGAGCCACCTTCCCAGCCTAGGCCTCAGTTCTTAAAGCTTCCACTACCTCCCAATACCATTCTGGAAACCAAGCCTTTGTCACATAGCCCTTGGAGTGGGAGGGGGGTTGCACTTAAGATCCAAACTAGAGCAAGGATAGTTCCTGTCTGCTCCTTTTGGGGGGGAGGAGAGGTGGAATTTGAGCTCAGGGCCTCACAGTAGGCAGGCACTCTTCCCTGGAGCCATGACCTCCACTCCCTGACTCTGCTTCTTACTCCAAAGTATTTCTGCTTGCCTCCTGCTGTGCTTTTCAAGGCTTTCCAACAGCTAATCCACCAGTACTGAGGACAAGAGGCCACCAGCCAGCCAAACATCAGCTCAATATGGCCCACAACATGGTGTTTGGCCTGCTCCACACTTTAGAAATTTTTCATTGTTCTGTTAAAATTGTTTTTTTCAGGAAGTTGGGATTAGGGCGTTGGGAGAGCAATAGTGGGGGTGAAATGGATAGAAAGGCATGGAGTATCATAATGAGCCCCCCCACCCTCCGTATAACTAATCTATGTATGTCAATTAAAATAATAGAAAACTTTATTTTAAAAAGATCTAGATTTCTGGTTTCTCTTGGGAAGATCTGGCAAAGCAGAGTCTGCATCTGTCCATGGCAATATCTGCTTACGAATATGGTATCTCTGATTGCTTCCTTCATTTGGGTCACTTGCCTGGCCCAAGATGTTTGGGTTTGTGGTGACTGAAGCAGATGGCCAAACCATCAGTAGCCTCCAGCATTAAACAATGAATTAGAAAGGTGTGGACATAGGAATCAAGGGACATATACCTACTGTTTGAGGTTGTTGATGCAATCAAATAATAACAGCTCCTTGACATGAGGCTTGCTGCTGATTAAGGGCTCAAAAAAATATCCTTCTCTCCTAGTATCACCAGCATCTTTATCAACAACATTATTATTATAGAAACTAGCTCCACAAGGATTTTCCAAAAGCAACTTGGAAAGATATTCCAAGAAATGAAGCCATCCTCTGGTTCAAATTTTCTATATTCTTATCTCTTATAGAGTCTGTGATACACACTGGTTCTTAATAATTGCCTGTAAATAAGTTAGTGAGTCTAAGAATCAGTAAGTCAATAAGTGGAAGTGACAGAGGAAGGAGTTGCTTTGCTGTGGGGCCTCTACTGAGATTCCAGAGGGAAGGCAAAAGGAGGAAGAGAAGGAGGAAGGTGAAAAAGAGAAGGAAGAAGAGGAGAAAGAGGAAGAGGACAAAGAAGAGGAGGAGGAGGGGGAAAAGGAGGAGGAAAAGCCTCCTCAGGTATGCAGGGACACAGGTAAGCTGTTAGAGAGCCATCATACGCAGCACATGCCCAGTGGAAGCCAGGGACCAGCCTGCAAGTTAGTGGTGGAAGGTTCACTGAGAAGCTGGGAGTGGTGGTCCCCAGGGACAGCTTTGTTCTGATTTGGATTTCAGGGTCGAAGAACTTGATGGAAGTTTTCAGAGTGAGGCACTTGGGTGATCTATTTTGGAGGAATTCTCGGGAGAACTAGAAAATGAGAGCTGCCCGGCACCGTTGTGTGATAGTGCTATTCGGGGACAAGGTGACTCAGGGACACCCTCCTAGCCTGATTCTGCAGCCTGGGGTGCCATGGGGTCCCTACAAAGTAATAGTGTTAAGTTAGCTGTGTGTGGTACACAACATAGCATAGACCAGCCAATGGAGGGAGACTTTGTTAACAAAGAGCCTGCATCCTATGTGGGAGATCAGTATTAAGTAAACTTCTTATTAGCATATAATAAAAATAATGTAGAAAAAGGTGTATCAGGCTAGAAACGTAGGACTGAGTTCTCAAAGGGTGAACATGGCTACCGTATCTGTTCCTGGCCACGGAAGTGTGTTTTATACATTAGTATACATCCAACCTCCTGTTTTACCAAGGTTTCCTGGCCCTGCTGCCCAGCAGGTGAAGCATGAGACCCTGGGACCTGCATTTTCCTGCATCTCCAGATGTTTCATGGACCACATTTGAGAAATGATGGCTTTAGGAAGGAAACCAGCCGCAGAGTCATGGAGACTTTGACTCAGAGCCCGTGCCTAGATGTTCTGGAGACAGGAAGTTATCTCTGAGGGAGAGCAGGGTGATGGTCGGACTTGTTCTTATATTTGCTTTGAGGCATTTTGCTTTGAGTAATGCAGCCAGCCTTCAGCAAAAATGCAAGACCCCACAGGGCGTCGGTGGCTCATGCCTGTAACGCTATCTACTCAGGAGGCTGAGATCTGAGGATTGTGGTTCCAAGCCGGCCGGGGCAGGAACATCTGTGAGACTCTCCAATTAACCACCAGAAAAGTGGTGCTGTGGTTCAAGTGGTAGAGAGCTAGCCTTGAGCTGAAGAGCGCAGGGACAGCGCCCAGGCCCACCCACAACTGACAAAAAACAAAAACAAAACAAGACCCTACCTGTAAAATAACTAAAGCAAAAAAGGGCTGAAGACATGGCTCTGAGTTCAATGAAGATCTATGTTACAAATGTGTCCATAAAATACGGCTTTGTCTGTAAGTCTTTGTGGCCAGTCCCAAGCAAGACCAGGGCTTCTTTGCACCTGGGCAAAGGAGATGGCCACTCTGGGATATGAGTTTAGTCCTGGCTTTTCCCCTTGTAGCTGTGTGCCCTGACTTTGCTGTCAGATGAAATGAGAGAGGGAGGAAATTCCTGAGCTCTCCATCTGCCCACTCCACCCCCAAAAGAACTCAAGGAAAGCTGACAAGTGTTGCTATTTGTAGCTGAAGCTAAGGAAAAAGTTCTACTGCTAGGCTATGAAAGGTCCTTCTGAGAGGCCCCCTATGGAAACATAGTCTGAGTGCTTCTCTGTCAGCACCTGGTTGGGGGGGGGGGGGCGGCCGGTGAGGAGCTCTATAGTTAAAAGGCCAAGAGGCCAAGAGCTGGTGTTCATTACTAGGGCTGGGTCACTGCCCAAAGCCCCAGGGAGAGATCTGGGAACCTCTCTCAGGTGCTCATGCCTTGTAGGGGACAGAGGCAGGAAGGAACTAAAGATAGTCGTTTGCTCTGCACCTGGAAACTCTCATTTAACTTCTTCCAAACACAGGAGGCTGACATCTGAATTGCTGGAAAGGAAAGGGAGAATTGGGCTGTTTCCAGCTTCAACTCCTTATTGCTCCTGTCTGGGTTGAGATCACTTCAGAACCAGCCTTAACTTCCAGATTGGTTTGAGGGTTTACCCCAAAGTGATTTTTTTCTCCCCCCCCCGCCCCCCAGAGATTATATTGATTGGTTCCTCAGGAAATGGAGTATGAAAAAAATCCAGATTATAGTTTGTAGTGTCCTGAATCAGGTAGCCTGGGGCTATGTCTAGAATCAAAGGTTATAGTCTGGCTGTGATAAATCAAGTGGCCTTGAGCAATTTATTTCAATGCTATTTTTTTGACCATTGACAAGCCCAGCTCAAGACTAGGCCCTGGGGAATTTGAACCAAAGTACAAGTTCCTCATCCTTGAGAGGAAGGCTGTGAGGCCCAGTCATGAGGCTGGAAACTGTCCAAGGTTACTGGACCAAGAATCACAGTAGGAGCTGAAATGCAGCCTTTGAGCCAGTCACAGGGGATAGGGCCTTGCCACCTGGAAGAAAGGAGGGACTTCTATTAAGCTCACAAAGGTACTATAATAAGCTAAAGGCAAACCTTTCAAGGAGGCCATATCTGACTGCTGATACAGAAATACAAATAAAAGCTGCATTTCTTTGTAATCTGAAAACAAATTAATCTATCTCTTTATGTAATAAACAGTGATTGAAAAAATCAAAGGAGAAAATAGAGATGGGAACACTTTTCAACCACCTCTAAAAGAGAACACAACTCTAATGATACAAACCTGTAAACATACATTGCAAAGTAGCTGTGGGCCTTGGAGTTGTCCCTTTACTTCTCTGGGTTTTTACTTCTTTATGTAGAAAATGAGAGAGACTACCCTCTTTCAGTTAATTCATTTGTAACCACTTGCATTTCACCCAATGTGCTTACCTATACATTTATAGTCACATTCTAGCTACCACAAATGAGGGATACCATGCAAGCTTTTTTTCTCTGGGTCTGACTTACTTCACTTAATAAAATTTTTTCCCCAAGTCTTTCCATTTCCTTATGAATGGTACAATTTCATGCTTTCTGATGAATGAGTAAAATTCCATTGTCTATATACACCACATTTTCTTGATCCATTCATCCATTGAGGGATATCTGGGATGATTCCATATCTTGGATATGATGAATAGTGCTTCAAGGAACATGGTTGTGTTGATGGTTTTACTGTTGTCTTGTTCCTGATTTATTGGATAAAGGCCCAGGAATGAAAGTATAGTAGACTTTATGGAGAGCTCAAATACTGTAATTCATTAGAAAGACAAAGCCAAAGCCCAGCAAATAAGCACCAAGAAAGAGGAACTTGCAAGAGAGGGAATGGGGACCAAGGGAAGAGGGGCAAACAGATGAAAGGAGGAAGGGGAAAAATGCAGTAGACAATTCATTATATGTGCTACAAAATTAAGAAAAGTAAGGGAAAGGCTGGGTCAAAGTGTAGTGAGAATGTTGAAAGGGGTGACACTGATCAGATAAACTACTTTATTAAATGGCAACCCCTTCATGTATCTGTTTAAGGACAATAATACCTGTAATCCTACCTACTCAGGGGGCTGAGATCTGAGGATCACTGTTCAAAGCCAGCCTGGGCAAGAAAGTCCAGAGACTCTTACCTCCAATTAACCACCAGAAAAACCGTAAGTGGCACTGTGGCTCAAAGTGGTAGAGGGCTAGCCTTGAGCTGAAGAGCTCAGGGACAATGCCCAAGCCCAGAGTTCAAGACCCACGACGAACAACAACAACAAAAAAGACAATAATAAATGAGAAAGATGGAATAAGACAGTGGATATCAGATTGTGGCATGTGTATAAACCTCTGGAATAGATGTGTGTGTGTGTGTGTGTGTGTGTGCGCGTGTGTGTATACCTTTATATATACTATAAACCTCTTCCTTTGCTTCAGAGAATTTATTTGAGTAGGTCAACAGAGGAATCTAAGAAGTTCAGCCCATATCCCAGGTAATTCAGTAAGACCATAGATAAACCATAACTCTTTCCAGTTACGAACTTTACTGATCCTCTGGTCCACATGCCACAGAAGACGAAGTCCTGCCAGTGTGAGGTCACAGGAAAAATAGGGACAGTGCCATGGACCCCTAAACTGAGTTTGATGGCCATCCTGAGGGCTTAGCAGAGACAGACTTCTGCCCCTGCCCTCAGCAAACCTGGCAGGCCCTGGACACTCACCAGTGACACCCTGAACCACACAGGGATGTGGTCACTCTGCCTGGGATAACCACACCCATTCTCCTAACTGAAAAACCAGATGTCCTTAGCTGGTTCCCTCTTGGTCTTTCTGAAAATAGAAGTCAGTATGTCAAAACAAGCAGCTTTGAGGACTAGGGGTATAGCTCAGTGGTATAACACTTACGGAGCATGTGCAAGGCTGATGGTTTGATCCCAGCACTAAAACAAAACAAAACAAACAAAAAAACAACCTCAAGGCTTGGCCAGCCTAGAAATTCTCAGCATTGGTAAGCTAAAGAACACTGGAGAGTTTGCCATTTGCCCCATAATACTTAGCGGCCTCTTCCTTCTCTTATAGTTCACATATCTATTCCACTCCACATTCTGTCCAGCCCTGTTCCAGGGGCCTATGACATAGAAAGGAATACCAGGGCAGTCCATCCTTCTCTCCCCACCCTAGTCATACTCATGAACACAGAAACTACTACCTGGTATCAAGAGGTTTTATGGCTAAAAGCTTCCAAAGGTGCCCACTAACATCTTCATCAATGACCTATGACCCAGGAAACATAAGCTCACTAAGAAAACTGGAAACAACCAATGAGGGAAATATAAGTAACCTCGGAACTGTGATGTGATGTTCTGCCTTATCTAGCATCACCGCTCCTCATGGATGTCCCCCGGCCTTATTCCCACAATAGTGTCCCCTTGTAGTCCACCGGGCCGAGAGCCAGTGTGACCTGCAACAATAAACATAGCGGCACACAGACTGACTCACTTGGATGGCATCTGTCAGGTCAACCACGTGTCACTGTCAGCCTACACAGGGGCTCTCATCACAGTCTCCAATCTCTGTCAAAACCAACCTTTAGCTTCCGCAACTTCTCTTTTGAAAGTGGGAGAGACAGGAACGGAGGGTGCAGTCCCACTTTTTTTCCATGTTGAGAAGGGCACAAATGGGCAAGAACGAGAGCTATCAATGAGTCAACATCTGCTACATGGCCTGAGCTTTCTTTGTGTTGTTCCCAATAGCATTCTAGCCCTCATCCTTTGCACACGAAGGAATGACAGCTCTGGTAGATGTGGCTGGTTTTCCCAGACTTGCCACCCAGTGCAGGAGGAGCCGTGGCTAACAGCTAGCCACGTTGCATGCCTCCCATGAGCCAGACTCAGGCTGAGCTCTTCCGAGGTGTTTATTTTTTTTTAACAACTTATGAGGTAGATAATCCTGTGACTTTCATTCCCCAGATGGAGAAACTGAGGTTTTGAGAGGTAAGTCATTTGTGTGGGGTCCTTCTGCCAGTGTTTGAAGGAGGGAGTAGGTCATGGTCAGAGAGCTGTAATTCAGACACCCCGGATTCGTGGCCATCTGGGCTGGAAGCCCTTTGTTCTATGTGAGGAAACTGGTTTAAATGGATTTTAAAATAGAGAGTGTGAATCCCCATTGAGTGCAAGGCTACACGGAGGAAAATAAAGGATGTTAGAGTTGGTCTCTACCCTCATTGTCTACAACAAAAATAGATTCAGGGAAGCAACTCTGGCAGCAGTGCTAGAGTTGCTAACACATGAACACGAAAATCCTGAAGGAAGCAGAAGGAGCACTGAAGGCATCGTTGGTGATATTTTCATTGACATTTAATATTATTTTCCTGCTTTACAGTGGGCAGCAAGTATGCTTCTCAGCAGGTTCCCCTGGACTTACCCCACTGTGTGACAGCTGAAAGCTGTGGTTGACATAGCCTCAGTCATAGGTCCGACCTCAGGCTCTAGATCTTTCTTCTTGCCTGGTCTAAAGGTTGGCACATGATCAAAGCTGGTCCAACCAAAGCAAAGGCCAGGGTTGGTTTGATGGTTTTTGAGCTGAGAAGTTGTTCTTTCTCTCTCTTTCCTGGGAAGCAGGTGTCTATGTGGCCTGGAAATTTTCTGCCACATCATGGCTACCAGGAAAGCCAGCCTAATGGCAGAGACAAGACAACAGGGCAGCAGGGACAAAGAGTTATTGGAAAATGGAGCTGGGGTCCAGGCCTGATGTTTTCAAGAAGAACCAATGAATTTCTTTTATCACTTTTAGACATGTACAGCGTGGTTTTCTGTTAATTTTCCATATTAACAAAGGTATATGTTGGAAAATTAGAAATAGAAACCCATAATATTTTACTCTAGATGTAATCAGGACCAAGATCAATCAATCTCTGATTTTGAGAGATGGAAAAGGTAGGCCAAGCTATTATAAGCAGAAAGAGACTGTTGCGTATCAGCTCAAGAACATGAGTGGTTAAGGAGTAAATCAGGCTTCAAGACCCAGGTAAGGGCAAGAGTTTAGATCAACCAAGAGAACCACATGACTTTCCATGTCTCCACTGGGTTCTGTCTTTCTTTCCCATGTCTGTGTTGAGTTCTGTCTTCTGATATATGGGGCCTTATTGAACTGACTTCCCTTCTCAATTGGAGTTCACATTTGACCACCTCTCATGTTCAAGTCCTGTAGAAAGGGCAACTCCATTGCCAAATTAACCAAGAAAACCTCTGGAGTTTTCTGTGTGGGCCTTCGAGGGACCCCTGCTTCCTTAGCTGGACTTAGCACTATAGCAGGAATGTGGATTTCCCCAGGGGACTGGACCTCACACCTGTGACTCACCCCTAGAGATCAACATCACAATGTGCATGGCCAAAAATGGGGGTGATGCTCTCCCCCCAAACTCAGCCCAACCCAGAGAAGTAGGCAGTGGAAGGACAGGGCCTCCTTGATAACATACCTTACACAGTGCAGACACACAGTGGGTTTAACAGAAAAAAATGGTTCATCATGAGTAGGATTTAATTCCTCTTCTGGGTTTGCCAGAAGGGAGGTCTTTTATTCTTCTTCCATGAGTGCAACTGTTCTTCCCACAAATGTTTTCTGGAAATAGATGAAGATAATGATGATAGTTCTTACACTTACGAAATGCTCAGATGATAAAACATATTATCTCTTAGCTGGGCACCGGTGGCTCACACCTATAATCCTAGCTACTCAGGAGGCTGAGATCTGAGGATCACAGATCAAAGCCAGCCCGGGGAAGGAAACTCTGTGAGACTCTTATCTCCAATAAATGACTCAGAAAACCGGAAGTGGCGCTGTGGCTCAAGTGGTAGAGCGCTAGCTTGAGCTGAGGGACAGCACCCAGGCTCACAGTTCAAGCCCCATGACAGAAAAAACATGTCCCGAGGGGATATATCACAATGTCTGCAGACACTGGGTTGTCACAACTCAGTGAGTATTTGGGTAGAGCCCCAAATACTGCTGAACACCTGACAGTGCCCAACATAGGACAGTCCCCATAGCAAAGAATCAACCAGCCTGGAATATCCATAGCACCAAGGTTTAGGGTGTGTGTGTGGGTGTGTGGGTGTGTGTGTTTGTGTGTGTGTGTGTGTGTGCTTACACGTGCCTATGGTGCTGTCTCCCTACCCCCCACCCCAACAGATGAAGATTAGAAAGTAGAAAGACACTCAACTTATCCAGCCAAGTGGTGGAGGTTGGAACTTTAGTCCCAAATCTTTGGCTGTTATCTGTTGATGATTAATCTTAGGATTTGAACTCATTGCCCCTCTACCCCACCTCATCTCAACACCTCCCTCCCCTGCCCCCCACCTACTTTAGCCCTGGCTCCCTGAGAATCAGTATACTAGAACTGCTGGTGATGCTAATGAAAGGTCCCAAGTTGGTATATTAGTCAAGGCCTGGCAAAAGCCTGAGACCTTGCCTCAAAAATAACTATAGCTAAAAAGGGCTATGAGGATGGCTCAAATTGTAGAGTATCCATCTAATAAGTGCCAGGCCTTGGTGATACCCTTGTATCACCAAAACTCACTAAATAAATGTCTATTGTGGGCCATAACGTGTATTTATGTCAGGATGGGATGTGCAACAGAACCTAATCTTAACTGTCTATCAGCACTGGGAAACACTCAGCAAATATGTGAAAGGAATGCCCAGAGCTCGAGGCAACCACAGAGGAAATGAATGTTGCTGGGTCGAGGGAGCCATGGAGACCAACATACCAAGCCTTCCTCAGGCACTTTGTGGTTAAGTGTCCAAGATGACTCATGTCTTGGCTGGTTCCTTCTGTCCCCTTTCACAGGGGACTTCTTTTTATAGTGCCCACTGTCATCCACTCTGTCACCAGGGGCCTCCTACCTCACTAAGATCATTGGTCATAGAAGGTTTCCATTTTCTCCAAGTAAGAGCTCTGTTATGTGTCATTTGGAAGGAGTCTTACGTACTGCACATCAAGGGGAAGACACTGGGAAAATCCCCAAGGTGATGGCATCTAAGCTGTGTAAGAAAATGGAAGAGGTGCTCATTGTCCCTTTCTGGTCTGTGTGCCCTTCATTGCTAGCCTTCAGATGAGTAGAAGTCCTGAGTCTGACAAATCTGGATTCCAACAGTCACTTAGTATTGTGCCATTGACTAAGTTATAAGGCTTTCTTAGGTGTCAGTTTCTCAAACCACAAAAAGAGTCAATACTTTCTATAGCAATGTTATGAGACATATCAGAGGGGTACCTGGCACAGAGTAAGAGCTGAAATAATGGTTCTAGAAACTTCCCTTGACCTAATCAGGACTGAGATGTGGTAGGATGATGGCTTGGGATTTGAGGGCAACTTCTGCCACTGCTGTGGAAGGGCAAAGGCAGGCAACTTTCCATCCTAACATTTCCATCCACTCTTTTCTTAGCTTGTCTCCACACATTGGCACTTCCTTCTCATTCCCCAAACCTACTTTCAAGCATTAGCAGAAGAGTCCTTAGAAACAGTAGAAATCCTTTTCTCCCCTCACATTATTTTATATAAACAGCCTCTTTGCAGTCTGAATGAATGCCCAGGGCCACAAGGTCACAGCACTAGCCATGCATTGTCACTTTCTGGTGAATGAGGACTTGAACCAGGCCACTTCAACCTGAAAGCCTTTTCCATCACGATGGCTTACAAATGCAATATAGTCCGTGTCCCAGGAGAAGTCTGAAAAAGCTATTGGTGCCATGCAGGGGAAATGAACACCTCAAAAAAAAGCTGCCAGCTATGAGCAAAATCCCACAGCCTTTGGTGTGAAAATTGGACTCCACAAGGCAGTGATTTGGGAGGTTGTGCACTTCGCATCACATCCTGCGAATGGTGTCAAGGAGAAGTGAGTGACCTCCGGAAAGAAGGTGTGTGAAGGGGCGTGGAGGTGACAGGATTTTGGAAGTATTCGTAGCAAGGCCCTTTATTGGAAGAATAAAAAACCCACACCCCTAGCAGGAACCTGAGAGCCAATGTGGGTATCGATCTAGATAGGCAAGAAGCAAATGGCCTCTCTCTCTCTCTTTTGTTTTCTAGCACCCAGTAAAGCAGTATCTTTTTTATCCAACAGGGCATCCAAACTTAATAAAAGATATGATAGGGCATCAAGCAAATAGAAATGAAAGTCTGCTATTAGGGCAGGTGGGCAGAATTTTATGAGCATTTCCATCTTCCCTCTGATCCTCTCCTGAGCCTCCCCTCTCAAAGCTATAAGCCCCTGGAAGGCAGCAACTATGCTGGAAACGTAAGTAAGGTCTGCCCTGGCCATGCAGGCCCTGTGCAGCCACCTCCCTACCTCTTGTCTAAGTTTCCACCCAGTATCTGTTACCTAGGTAACTGGTACACCTGGAAGCAATCACCTCCCCCTCCTGCGAGGTCACATCCTTGGCCACCTTTGGTCATGCCTCCTAGCAGATCATAGGAAGGTCCCAGGCCCTGAGATCACATCCAGAGCCAATGTGGCCACACCTTTCCCCCCCCACCTGGTCTCACCTCTTCCTCTCCCTGGCCTAGATAAGTCCTGGTCTGGGGGTGGGTCTTCCCTTTTGGCCAGGCCTCTCCACTATGCACCACAGGGGCATAGTGGAGTTTATTTGGTAAATTAACTACTTTTCTTGCCTGAATAGCACGTGGTGTTCTCTTCCTTGGCTACCTAATGAAACCTACCTATTTAATAGACCTTACAGGCCTCCCCAGTTCCACAAATGGATCCCTACTTCCATGTTCCTGCTTTGCGGCCAGCCTGTATTAGAAGCTTTGTGTGGCACTTGGGGGCTCCTGCCTAAAGCTGTGAGACTCTCAGATGCTCCACAGACCAGCAGGTGACCTTATGCAGTCAGTGTCACACTCTTTCGTGTGTCTTACTCCCCCTTCTTCAGTGGCTCCTCCTGGCAGACTTCTACTGCTGTTGGGAACTCTCTTATCACAGTTTTCCAAACACTCTTGTCTTGTGTTTTAGCAACACCTGAGGTAGCAACTGTTCCCATGTATGTAGTAAAGTTGCCCGGTGAAGTGGGAGTTAAAGACACATTTTTAGTCTGCCATTTAGGAATTCCTGGTTGCTTCTCTGAATCAGCAGGGAAAGAACATCTTCCCTCTTTCTGAAATGAACCCTGGGGTCTGGAGGTAAGGGAGGAAGGGAAGTCAGGATGACAATCTCTCCTTATCTCCCTCTTGTGGGGCTGTGGCACTCCTTCCAGCCCTCATATCTCCTGAGGAGACAGAACTGCTTCAGGGCTTCAGATATGGGAAGAGGGTAGTGGTAGAGGGCTTGGGAAGATAAGGGAGAGAAAGTTCTAGATAAAGTAGAACGATCATTTAGTTTTCTTGCATAGCCCCTCCCAGATAGCCTTTCCCTAACCCAGCCTAGTTCCCAGTTTCTGCACCTCAACTAGGAACATTTTTCTTTTCTAGAAAGTTCTTATTCTGATTAACACAGCTCCCTTCACAAAGAGCCTTTTGGTTCTCTGTTTCTGCCCTGCACAATTTAACACTCAATTAAAGCAGATCCCCAATAGAAAAGGGTAAAAGGGAAACATTTTACCATTTACATTTTTATTTATCTGATATAGCATTAGCACATGGTTTTAAAAAATAATTCAAATAATGCAGAAATGCATCATATTTCTGTGTTGTAATGAAGTGAAAATCCTTCATTAGGCCATCAGTCGAGATAAGTGTTCCAGATTGTTCTCTGCATATACCATTATAATGCTCTTGTTCTTTGCTAACATTAAGAAAAGCACTTTACATTTTACTGTGTTATGGAACTTAATCATCACAACAATCCTGAGGTAGGGCTATGAGGTTTCTTTTGATGGAAGAATAAACTGAGGCTCACCAAGCTGTAAGCAAAAGGCAATAAGTGATGGAAGATAGAAAGCATTTGAGCTACAAAACTTAGTTTGCCTTTCTGGTATTTATTACTCTGAGTACTATTGGGGAAGTATTACACATATAGTAGACCCTTGGTATCTGGGGGGTATTGGATCCAAGGAGACTGCCATTGTGTGATTGCACATGCTCAGAATGCTCAGAGTTCAGAGCTGTGCTGCAGATGCTTATTCGTTTTCCCCAGATCTCCATCCAACTTCCACAGAAGACATAACTACCTTACACCAAATCTCACATTTTTACTTTATCATTTAAATTAAATAGATTTGTTTTGGGAGCACCATTTTCTTTTCTTTCTTTCTTTTTTTTTTTTTTGTTAGTCATGGGGCTTGAATTCTGGGCCTGGGCACTGTCCCTCAGCTCTTCAGCTCAAGGAGAGCACTCTACCACTTAAGTCACAGCACCACTTCCAGTTTTCTTTTCTTTTTTTTATTGTAAGAATACAGTACAGAGGAGTTAGAATTACATGGGCAAGATAACAAGTACATTTCTTATCAAGCATT